>NW_027468564.1:54609872-54629872 GCF_046254945.1 Alosa pseudoharengus
GTGGGGGGGTTGAAGGTTTTGTCTATAGGGTAATAGGTTTGGGATGACTAAAGAAAGGTGGGATTTAGGGGTGGCGTGGTGGGCGGACGACAGAATGAAGGGAAAGGGGTAGGGGGCGATGGGGGTTATGCTCTTAGGAGGACCCCCGGAGGGCTCATTTGATACCAATCAAGATCCTCTTGGAAAAGCTCCTCTAAGTCCTGGACCCTGCACCCCCCACCACCACTCTGTCATCGTCCATATGTTACCCAGGCAACTCTCTCCGGTCATGTCAACATGGCCGTTTCACATCGGACTCTCAGTGACCAGTGTGTAGGTGGTTGACTAATAAGGTAGTTAGCTGGGGGAAAAAGAATGCGTGAACAGTGTTAATGGCTCTGCCCTGTGATCTTTGAACATATGTTAGATGCAGCTCTAGCTCAGTCATATCAATTTGTCAGATGTGGGAGCACAGTGTTTTGTGTGGTCACCACAAATAGGGCCTCCCATTCATTAGAATGTGCCATTCTCACAATGGATTAGATGAGGCTGCCAGTGACTTTGGTGAATATGTTTTAACAAGAACATTAACTGTGATGGAGGGTTGAGAACTAATTACAAGTTATCGAGTAATGAGCGCTGACTCGTACCATTCTGCACAGTACATCTGTATGGTCTGGTTGGCTTCTTTGTACACTCTTCAGTTCATATCAATCGTTGAGGTATTCTGAGGTTACATGCCCTGTTAGCAGGAAATATCTTCACAAGTTCATAACGTCCAAAAGCGGTGTCTGTCAACCTCCGGCCTTTTCATCCTCTGCCCTGCAACCCAGGTTAATGTCAAACCTCCGTCCTGTTCAATATCAAAGGGCATTAATGGGAAATGCAGTTGCCAAAACAGAGGGAGAGGGAGAGAGAGAGGAGGGAAAAAAATCAAAACAACTGAGTTGTTTATTCCGCGGAATCTTGTCCTCCGGTTGGCGTGTGGCGTGGTGATGTAAGACATCACTCTACCTGTTCTCCCTCAGGCTGCGCTGGATAAGACGGGATAGGCTGGAGACAGGAAGTGCTGAGATTGAGGGGGGTGGGGGGGGGGTTTGATATGCCGTTTCAAAACTGTGCTTATTGCCTCTGACTTTGTGGTTGCGTAAGGAAGACATAGCTGGAATGTGGTGAGGGGGTGAATGAGATGTGTCAGTTGGGTTGTCTATGCTTGTGGTTTACTTGGTCCAAAGTGGTCAGACTTTTAACTTTGCAGGTTAGCGAGATGGGGAGGAGGAAAGCCAAGTCTGACCTGAAATGAAATACTAGTATTTCACTTCTACCTGCTTCTGCCCTCTCTGCAGGGTCATCAGGGACACAGCGGGCAGATAAATGGAGCTCTGAGAAGAAGAAAGCGTAATATCAGGTCAGTTATCCATCTTCTTCAGGCTAGTATCCTCCCTTACATGTGAAGGATGAGAAGTGCCTCTGAGTTGCTTTAGTTGAGCACATTTCAAATGGCGTCCACATTGAGTTAAAGAACATGGTGATATTGGCCTCTCTCGGTCTCTGTGTATAGCAAGACACGAAGAGCCAAAATCCACATTAAAATTAAAAAGTGTTTTAGGAAAAAATCTTGTAAATGCCAGTTTGGCCACTAGTTTGGAAAAGTCTCACAAACCCCTGCGCTTGGTTTCTGCCTTAACAAACACACTAAGAGAAAGTGTTGCCAATAGGCCCATACTGAACCCACGACTGCTAAAGGATAAACCATCTGTATGAGTCAAAATATAAACAAAACATAACCTTCAGTCCTCTCATTATTCAGCGGTGATCTGCTCGCACAGGGCCTTGCCATTACGAGGGCAAACATGGAATCGATAATTAGGCAAAAAATGACAGTTGATTATGCATGATTATTAGTGATAAATGTATTTGTCTTGTTCTTGAGTCACAAAATACTCCTTTACTGCTGTGAATCATCTTGGTCTGTCTTGAGCAGCATGACTCATAAAAAACCTTTGAAACTGATAACAATGTAGGGAGAAGTCTCTAGAAAACACTCGTGTCAAATAGTGGAGGGGTTTTCCCAATTACTTTAACAAGGAAAAGAAATGTGATGATGTGTTAGTGGTCTTGTGTTACTGAGGTTACTTGAGGCTTGTCTCAATCTTGTAAGGATTCCATTTACAGTAGGCCTACTAAACTAAACTTGAAAACTCTATCTTTTCTCAAGAATCTCTTTTGTTGTATCAACTACTTTAGAAATCAGTCATCTTTCATAGAAGTGTTATCCCAATGGTTACATAACATATAACAAAATCATCTGTTTCCTTGAATTGGAGCTTGTGTTTTCCCTAACAAATCTGCCTGTACCTCTGCCTTCTTATTATTCCTGGTAGCTGATAGGATCCAACTTCTAACTCAAAACAGGAAACATTAAGGTAGCACATCTAATAAAAAACACTGGGGGGATAAATAAGCTCCTGTTATGTAACAGCATAATTTAATTTTTTAGGAGTTTCATATTCAGCATTATCATCATGCCCACAACCATGAAGTGGTCTTCTCATGGACAAACACATCTGTATGGTAACCAACGTGGTCAGACTAATGGCACCATGTTCAATGGTCAGCTTTGTCATTCAGAAGCGCAGCCACCAAACTGTCACCCACGTGCGGAGAACCCCTCATGGAGGAACCGAGAAAAGACGCAGGAAGGTAAATATTGCTGACGGGATGCTTTTTAAAAGGGAAGAACTGGCTGTTTTCACACAATCCCAAACATACACTGGTGCCATTGTACTACTCTGAAAAAAATCACTCTCAATTAAATTACAAGGTTTATGTACCGCGGCAAGTTTGTGTGTGCAGGGAGTCTGTCCAAGGTATGCGCAATAGGCTTCAGGCCACACCACTTTGCAGCGTAACCGCAGCTTGCTTAACCGTTTATATTCAGTCGTCTGGGGGGAAACTGGCACACGTTAAGAGTGGCACATGTTACGTAATGCCTCCCTGAGAACCAATGTGAAGTCATTTAGACGTCTCTCCCCACCATGGTCCTCGCCCCACAGAAACCGCACGCAACAAACATTTGTTTTGTTCATTGTGCGTCTGGAGCGCAGAACCCGAGTGACATTTGACTGGTGGAGCAGAAATGCTAATGGCTTGTGGCTGCAGTCAGACTGCTGGGCACTCCCCATCAAAGCTAATGCTAACCAAATGACTTGGCGGGTAGGGAATTTGGACGTGTGATTAGAGTAACTGTTTGGGTTTCACTTGATAAGTATAGTCAACAGTCTGCGGTTGTGGGCCTTCAATTCTCAAACACTACGAATGAGTCTCATTTATAACAGGCTTTCAGAGCACTCCTAGACTTTGAGAGATAGACGTATACAAGGTTTTGTTCAGATATAGTTCTCACATACTGACTTTGAAGTAGTTATTAAGATATTTAGGCCTATACTTTATTTTGACTCTTAAATACACTTTAACTTACTCAAAGGGCCATGTCACAGAAGGTAATTACTAACTTTACATGACATTTCCGTTCCTTTCCTGAAAAAAATACATCCTAATTGATTAGTTTTGTTTTGAATGAGGTCACTGATTGTTACATTTCTCCCCATCTCTTTACTAATGGCCAAGTTATGGGGTTATTAAAAGGCCCTACCTCTTGTTCATGTTAATATTTGTTCAGTACCATTGCCAAGTGTGCCTAAGTGTACTCTCTTAAAAAATACTCCTTAAACACCAAAGGGAGAAGCAGGGGTGATAATTGGACAAGTGGGAGCTCTCCTGACATTAGGCCTTGTTGACTGGAGGTCAGAGATGTTCCTGGAGAACGCGTCCACCCCCGGCTCTTATCAGCACGCATTCTTGTTTAAGTAAACACACTGGTGCGCTATTGGATATAACGGCACGCTACTCCCCAATGGAGTGAGAAAGACATAAATAATTTATTAGTGGCAATTACTGGTGCTGAGGAGGATGTAATGTGTTTTGTTACTTGATACAGATCCAAGAGAGGATTCAGTTGTGATAGAAAATGAGGGTTACAAAAATAAGAAGATATAGAGGTTTTCTCAAAAAAAATAAAAATAATATATATATATATATATATATATATATATATATATATATATATATATATATATATATATATATATATATATATATATATATTTGCCAAAACTTTGTTAGAGGTCCAATAAGTGGATTCATCCACAATGTTGAGCCTTAATACATTTCCATCAGATTACAACATGTTGACATAGCTTTTATTTAAGACCATTATTTTTGTTAAGCATATGTCCTCTCTTCAACCAGTCACTTTCTCAGAAAACACACATCAGTCTCCATCCCCTTATCGGGAACAACCTCGAAACAGTCTTTATAGTCCTCACTTGCGCCCGCTCCTGCTTCCTCTAAAAAGAGTCTACTTTCAATCCAACGCTTCTTGTCCCCACAAACTTCTCTGCATAGTCCAGGTCCATCAACATCCTTTCCAATCAGTGGCGGCAGAGTTAGGGCGATGCATGGATCACGCTAGTCTTTAGGTGCAATAGCATTGTTCATATTGTAAGATGCAGCCATCGCGGCAGAGTCTTTGTCATAATCAAACTGGTGGTAGCAGTTCTTGACATCCATGTCCACAGCAAATAATGGCCTCCATTCTGTTTCACCACACATCTGTTAAGAGAGACAGAGAAAGTCACCACACCACAAACCATACACCATACATTTTTTTCCCAATCACTCCAAATGATAAACAATCATGCCAGAAACCTGATTTCAGACTGATCAATACCATGTCCAAATCAGAGAAGCTTTTGGTCCCGTTGCAAAACAAACACAAGTTGGCCCATCACCACAGAACCCAGATCAGTTTCCACTTGACCCACCACACAATACGTATTGTAAGCAGCTGTCCAGATCACAGCACTCATGACCGCTTTGGTCAGAAGTCATGATTGATCACATTTTTTCATTATATAATCTTTTTGACAACTGCACTTGCCAAATGTTTTCAATTGGTTGGCGATTACTTGGAATCAGAGGTTCGTTGGCCGCCATTACAACTCCACCCTGGTTTTAGAACTTACGGTCACTTTATTAGTGAGTCTGAAAATAAGTGATGAGTGCTTTTGCTTAAGTTTTCTGTTTTTCCTTCTCTTTTTCGTTTTCTGCCTCTGCCTTTTCTGCGTCTTTTGAGTGGAACCGCGGTGGGAGGCTCAGATAGTGGAGAGGCTTTAGGAACAAAAGAGGAATAAATATCTGTTGCTATGAGGAAGTTATTTTGTAGATCACACAACACACAGCAGACCACTTCCTAATGGAAACCCTCGAGAGGAAGCTTAGAATAACAAATTAATTTAGTATTACACAATCAAATCACTTGTGATGTCCAGGGGTGTGTTTCCCAAAAGCATAGTTGCTAACCTGTTAGCAGCTTAGTTGGTTGGCAATGGGAAATTGCATTGCAACCAACAAAGTTGCTAACTTAGTTAGCAACTATGCTTTTGGGAAACACGCCCCAGCTTAGGATGTCATTGGCGATTCTCGCTGCCCACTCATAGGCTGCACTTTTAACAAGGTTTTTCATGGACACTTCTTTGCGGGTCTTTCGAGGAATAGTCTATTGGTTCTTTGCCAGCCAAGAGTACTAGATGCCATGTTTTATTCTAAAGGTTCTTCACATGGCCATTTCCACACACAACACCAATGATGCAGGGTTCTTCATACCATCCTTTAGAACTCAGATATTGAGAGGCTGCATACTCTGAGGAACATGTGAGGAACAGGACGGGTTTGAACCCCTTTAAGAGCTCTTTCAATGTTAATAAATCCAGGAAACCTTTTAACAGGATGACGCTCCACTGAGAGCCACAGCTGTAGCGCTCACCTGAGTCGGAGTGGGCACTGAGGTGCCGCGAGGTGCACACGCACTCCAGGTGGTCCTCCAGCTTCACCTGCACCTCCCGCAGCTTGGGCCTCCGCACCCTCCGCACATACTCCACCTTAGCCACCTGCAGAGATGAGGCAGGGACACAGAGGGTGAAGGCAAGTGTTTTTTACGGTCTCGCTCTCTCTCTCTCTCTCTCTCACACACACGTACACACACGTACACACACAAACTGCTAGAGAATACATTCATGGGCATCAGAGCATTCACTTGTGCAAGCTACATACATGCCTTTGCACAGCTTGAAGTGCTCCAAACATTTGAGGACAATATGCTTTGATGGCTGCACATATTTTTTGACAGTTCTCCATTCAGTGTCAGTTTTTTTTGCCAAATTTCACATCATTAAACCCCACAAAATTCATACCAGAGACATATCTCATCTAAAATTCCAGTCCTACTTTATGTTTAATCAAACAGCATTGCCCAAGGCCCCTTAGTCCTTGGAAAACTAGTAAGTAAAAAAATGATTACAATAAAGTAATATTGTGTGCATACATCCTTGACAGACAACTAAATGTATTCAACACCATTCAGATCGAACAGAACCGAACCATTGAATAAAAATCAAAAAACAAATATTATCCCATACCAGTGCTGGAAAATTGATGCTTTTTAGTAACAGACAAACAAAAATACAAACGTTACTGAATAATTTGAGTACATTTGTTGAGTCACTAAGTCTATCAGTGCAGAAAGTGTCCGCAGCTCTTCCCACATTGCTATAATTCTGAAAATAAACAACATCTAGTCCAGGAGAAGTGAATGTGGTCCTGACTGATGCAATGGACTTCTCAGCAGTAAATCTTCCGTTGCTAAGTGCATCATGGAATGCCTGCAGAACGCGGAGGTTAAGAATGTGGCTGTCTTTGTGTTGAGCAATTCCAATTACACAGTAAAGGAATACTGTATCAGGACACTTCCCACATAGTGATACTATCAAGTGGGAACTGATTTCAGTGTCCAAATGTATACTGTTTTTCCCAGGGAAAAATGAGTTATGTGGTGATTTTGCAGATTATTACTGTAGGATGGAAGAGATCTAAATGAACATATGATGTTCCATATGGATGGGATAGTGTGGCACCTCTTTCACTGAGTGAATACCTTTGAGAACCACAGGGAACACTGGGAACCATGATAGATCTATGTGTCTGCCTCTATGTGCTGGCCTACTGTTTTGATTGGACAAGGCCTGATAACTCAGGTGCCTTATGTTGTGATCATTGTGTGTGTCTATGTGTGTATGTGTGTGTATGTGGGTGTGAGTGTGAGAGGGTGAGAGAGAGAGAGAGAGAGAGAGAGAGAGAGAGAGTATATAGGAGTGTACGTGTGTTTGTGTGCGTACGTGTGTGTATGCACAAGTGCTTGTGTGAGTGCGTGTGTGTGAGTGTGTGTGTGTGTGTGTGTGTGCTCACCTTGACGATGCGGTGCTGCTTGCGCGAGGCCTGGCAGCGCATGTTGCTGGTGTTGCAGCAGCCCGTGCAGCGCTTCACTTCCACGCACGGCGGCCAGATCAGGAAGTTGGCGGCGCTGGCGTCCACCTGGCTACGCGGGATCTCATAGATGACTGTCCGCGTCCGGCATGATGCTGGCACTGCCTCCTCTGCAAGAGGGCAAGGCCAAGACAACACGGCAGTTAAGTTGGTTTAGTGAATGGTATCATTAAGACAGGTCTCTGGGCTCTTTTACAATAAAACAGAAAAGCCTTACATTTTTTTCCAAATAAAGAATCAGCTACTGGCAGAGTATTTTGTAGATTGTAGAATGATAGACAACCTTGTTTAAACTGAGTGGAATGAGTTTAAAGACAATTTAGTTTGAAAAAAAAAAATGTTTGGACCTTGGAAGAATTCCTCAAAAGAGTTTCACTGAACTGAAAAGAGTGAAAAGTAAAAGCAAGTCCTCAGGTAACTCCTCATAATAGTATTTTTCTGAACCATTTGAGAGTGGCGTATTAAACGATGCCTCTAGGCAGACATGCCTCGACTAGACAGCAGCCTTCACTTTTCCTAAGTATATATGACCTTGCAGCAGGAACTTGTTCTCATGCTCTGTAACATGATGCAACTACTAATGCTAACACACTTGCTTTGGTAAAGAAGGGACGAATTGTCTTCTTGCTTTAGTAGGAGTTTGGGGACTCTGCCTTTGTAGGAGAGTGACTGCTACACTGGGCACTTGGACTCTCCTTCTCTCTCCACACACACACACACACACACACACACACACACACACACACACACACACACACACACACACACACACACACACACACACACACACACACACACACTCTCACTCTCTCTCTCTCTCTCTCTCTCTCTCTCTGTGTGTGTGTGTGTGTGTGTGTGTGTGTGTGTGTGTGTGTGTGTGTGTGTGTGTGTGTGTGTGTGTGTGTGTGTGTGTGTGTGTGTGTGTGTGTGTGTGTGTGTGTGTGTGTGTGTGTGTGTGTGTGTGTGTGTGGGTGTGTGTGAGTGTGTGAGAGAGAGTGTGTGAGAGTGCCGGGGCACTTAAAGCTGATGTCAGTCTGACAGATTATGTTACTAATGGAGCACAGCTCCGTCAGAGTGGAGCACCCAACGGAGGCGAGGCCAGCGGCACATTTACAAGCATAAATACACAACGAGGCGCGACCGCTCGGACACAGAGAACTTTCTCTGACCACTGACTGCACAATATGAATGACTCGGACTCTCACCCTCACAGACACCCAGGGATTTGTCATACGACTGCTGACAGAGGAATGCCCTGTGAGTCCATGTGCATTTCTAATGCAGGGGTCGAGGGGTTGGTCAGTCAAACGGAGGGGATCACCATTACTTTAAGTGACTACGTAATCAGAGCCAGCAGTGTGACCTCTCCACAGCCCTGTCCAGGCTGCATGGCCTAGTCTTTCAGGACTCCATGTTCTTCTATTCTAGCACAACACAACACAACACATTTGTAGTCCATTCAAGCCACCATGGCAAAGGGAGGCTGTATCCTCTGACCCCATTTCACTATCTCCATCCCCAGTACCGCATCTGTTGAAACATAAGTGAGTTGTGTTGCGTGTGCCAGTGCTCCTCCATACAAACGTGGCCCAGCATTCATTGGGTGCCAGACAGGTTACAGCCCAAACTACACAACCGAGGGAGAACAGCCAATGATGCTAGGATATGATGCGTTCAGTAGCAAGTCAGTTGCTATTGGCCCAGGAGTGTGTCACATGATGCGTAAAGAGGAGAGAAGCTGGGAGCCTCAACGTTGGTCTCTGCTCCTAATATACTCAGGGCTTAACGCAAATAACATTTATGAGCCTGAAGTTATCAAACTTTTATGAAGATGTCATAGTCCTATAGGCATTTTGACTATTTTCAAATCTTCAATGCAGTGCCTGAACACTTTAAGCCCTGTATGCTCAACTGCAGCGCTGGAGAAACACACAATGGCCCCTCTACAAATACATTCACCACTACCAACACCTGCTGAGAGAAGCAGACCTGTGTTTTTCTTTATCAGAATATCAGAAATAGGAGCATAATGTTATTTTCTGAGGGGTTTACAACTCAACAAACCTATATTCATATTGAGTAAAGTTTTGTTGCTTTTCAAACATTAAACCCTAAAGCCTATAGCTTTTCAGTTGAATATCATTAAATCCTTGATCATATGAATTCCAGCACAACACAAACCAGTGCACAAGTCTCCATGGCAACAGAGTCTGGCTCAGATCTGGTCCTCATCTGGCGATTCCGGACCAGATCTCTTCAACTCAACTGCTGCCTAGCTTAGTTGAGGGGCTTGTGTGTTAATGAGCCAAGTAAGACCACTCATGCTCCGACAGGCCACAGCATGGGCAGCAACACGTATGGAATCTTCCTCAGCGTACACGCATACCACACTGCAGTGTCCTCAGATGCCACTGGTGCAATTAAGGTAGCTACTGCATGAGACCAGTTTTACATTCACAGTCAGTGAGTGATGAGGATCAGCTGTATCTAACAAAATAATCAGTCAAGAAAGAGACAACTGCCAATAGTATGTATGATGAACATATAGACTTTACAGCTGTATGCTGCCCATTGGCCTGCAGAACTAGTGAAAGCTATTTCAATATGCACCCTACTTTGACAGAGAATATGTAGGAAGTAAAAGTTTTGTCTTGGATCTCTACAGGGGATATTACATACCAACACTTCGCTTGCGTCTAGACAGCGTCTGGTAGCTCTTCAGGTCACTGCCATGGTAACCATGGTGCGAGTCCTTGTGGTATCTCTTCTTCGTCTCCTGAACCACCTCATTCTCTGCATTTACACAAAAAAAAGAGTTGCTTTCCTTAGGTTCTTTTCTCTTCTAATGCCCCATTTGTTTGGTTGGCTGGCACACAAGTATACTCAGTGGATAGTTGCCATTTGGTCCAGTGCATAGCTGCCAGTTGGTATTTTGTCTCGTAAGTCCCTTACGTCTGTAACAAAGACGAGCTCCAGCCCGGAGGGAAACCATTTCAGATGCTGAGTGAGTGCGTGACAATGCAATTTGTCAGGAGCATCACCAAGCAAGTGTCGTCTCGCCCATCCCCCATTCGCTCTCCCACGAGTTTGGAACCCCTACCTTGACAGCTTGCAGTAGAATAGAGTATGGGACCATTTCATGTCACCAAAACTCTTAAACTAACTAACTAACTCTTAAACATGAAACTAACTCTTGGAAGAACTCAGAAAAATAACAGCAAAATGTACTGGTCACTCACTTGGTGGGGGGGGGTCACAAACAACCATTTAAAGAAATAATAAAAAACTAAGGGGCAGGATTTTCAAGTCATGCAGATGGATGACAGAGACACTAGGAATCTAGGAAATTACATTTGTCTTCTTAAGGTCGGTGTCTATCATCACCTTACCTTCCAACCAAATTCAGTTATTTTTAAAAAAAAAGGTAGATTTGGCAGTTTGTTAATGGAAGCCATTGCTGTGGCTTCTGACTTTATTCTCGCACTAGCTGCATCCTATTGAGCATTTGACTACATTTGTTGTAGTGGATTGAATTTAGTTTCTCCCACATTAGTTCGGTGTAGTAGGTATATAACACGATTCTACATCCAGTCGATGTGACCCTTTTTTTCCCGCTTCTGGCTACTCTGTGCACAGACGCCACACAAAACACAGGGCACCTCATGGGTGACATGTCACAGTCTGGTTCATTTTGTAGAGGCTGGGTAAGAGGGGTCATGAGAGCCGGCGCTCAGGGCGGGTGGGGGCGTTGTGTGGAACCTTCCGGAAACAGGCCCTGAGATGTTTGAGGAGTGGTGGCTCTCTATTCAGCTTTAAGCAGCGTGTCCTCATGCTTGGTAGGGTAGCTTTGGCTCCCTTTTAAAGGACTTGTTTGGCTGCATGTATGTGTGTGTGTCTGTGTGTCTGTGTGTGTGTGTGTGTGTGTGTGTGTGTTTGGTGGCATGGGGTGGTATGGATGTGCCTGTCTGAATATGCGTGCATTTGTGTGTGTATGTATACATATGTATGTACATATATATGCACATGTTTTTGCATGTGTGAGCATGTTTGCATGCAGGTGTGGAATACAACAAACTTGCACATTTGGGTGTTTATGTGTGTGCCTCTGCAGAAAAACTGCACACACCTCACACTTCTTCAGCTGACATACTGGAATGGCATGAATAATACATTAACAACATAACAGCCTTTCAGCTCCCTCTCAGGCAATAATAGCCAGGATGACAACAGCATAATGAAGTTAGCCACTTGACCCCCCCCCCCCCAAAAAAAAAAAGAAGGCAGCCATGGGACGCTTCCATTTGCATTTCAATTATATTGTTGGACAGTGGACACTAAGCTATTTCTCTAATTAATGTCTCCTTGAAGTTTAGACGATGAAGTTGAGAGGGATTGTAAACTACCTCCTCACAACAGCTGTTATGTAGGCTACAATTGTTACTGTTGGGGTGGTGTTCACATGCCCTCGTCCGGCAGGACGCATTGGACAACACATTAAAAGTGGAACCCATGCAGCAGGGCAGTTTATCTTTCCATGTCCCATTGCGCTGTTTTCCTAAAAATAACAAAACCGTGTGGGAGCGTCTCTGGGAGAATCCGCTAAATGTGTCATTCATCACCAAGTTCACTGGGGTTGGAGGCGTACGTGCCACATAGTATGCAGAGTAATGGGGAAACTCGTCTCCTAGTAACAGACGGTAAGGAATTTGGCATCAGAAAGACTGACTGCTAGTTACAGGGTTCCAACTTCGCTCTGCCTTCGTTAACATGCATGCATAACATGCAAAACAATTAGAATACGCATATCCTTTCCAAGTGTAGTAGATTTGATCCAAAATCATTAAAACGTCTAATGAACAATAATAGAAGAATCCATTATTTTTTAAATCTATAAAGCCCTGCTTTAGCCTAGGCCTATGTCGTGGTCATTTTACACTTTCACGTGCTATCATCTGAAACAGTGACAATGACAGGCTCGTCTTGCAAGACAGTTATAAAATACCGGATACATAGACAGATTACTGCGAGGAGAGGAGGCAACTGGGGTCTATACCTATGGAGTCCATGTCCAGCAGCCGCTGGAGGTCACTAATGCTGCGGATTTCACTGTTGGAGAGTCTGTCGATGAGTTCTTGAGGGATTTGAACCTCCTTGACACAAAAGAGAGACAAAATACAAAAATGTATAATCATATCCTTTATCATCCCACTATTGAAGACCAGCATAAAAGGGGGGCAGTGTTGGCAGAATGTTTCTGGATTAGTCACAATGATCAGGTGGGGTCGAGCTTTGGGGTAGCTACTCAAAATGCGTTAGTGCACTTGTTACAAATACGAGCACGCCGCTCGTTTCAGCAGAGTATTTAGCCTTGTAGCGTCTTACAACTGAGCCAAATGCAAACAGGCAGCAGGTTCCTGCTCCAACTTTATTTTCACCCAATAAAGCAATTCAAAGTCACATGAAATAGAAATGTGAATTGTGCATGAACTCTTATCTCAATGGCGTGCTATCAAGAATTGAGGGCAGTTCATATCTTAATGTGTCAGTTTACAAACCTTAAATGATATTATGGCCGGTCACAGTGCTAAGTGCGCTCCAAACGAGCACTTGTTGTCTAAACTCAACGACTGCGGAACAGGTGAGTGGACTGTGCAGCGGTATCGGGGTGTTTTTAATTAGCCTACCTCGGCAATAGTGTGAAGCAGGCACACGTAGCAGATAAGTAAACGATAAAGTGCAGCCATCATCTCCGTTTGCGTCTCGAGTTGTCCCAGAAGAAAAAACGATCATCCGGTTGGAGCTGGGGCTCTGCTCCTAGACGAGTCGGATCCAGTACCATGCCTCGCGCTAAGCGACTATAACGACTCTCGACCTCCTTATTTAAAAAGAACAATCAACTAATAACAATCAACAGAAGTAAGGCACTGATAATTCTCAATATCTACACATTGAGTCGGCATATTTCAGTCCTCGGTAGCACGGAGGAAAGACCATTGTTGTAACGATACACGTTTATAAGGCAAAACTTAATTATTCAGGGTGTATATTGGATTTTATGGCTGTAAGGCAAACTCGATTTTTTTAAAGTTCAAAATCTTCAAAGTGGAATCCCTTGGTAGCGCAGATACGTTATTTTGCCAGATTCCCATTCAAACAAAAATGAAGAGTCAGGTGATCCATTCAGCATCAGCAACATAATTAGTCATTTTTATGGAGTAAAATTACAATCCGTTTTGGTGTGTCCCTTGTGAGAATAAAGACCAGGCTCAATAAATCTGACGTGTCTTAATCCAGGCTATTGAAAGCGCAGGTCCCGTTGCTCCGACTCCGCCGTCGTGGGACCTTCTCTGATGAATGAAGTCGGAGTGCTTTGAGTCACTGAATTTACTTGGCGGACTTGCGTTCCAGGCAGCGTCCCCACACCCACAATAATCTCCTAACAAATCACGGCGCAGTCATAGCCGAGTGGACCAGATGTCGCCCGCTTCACGTGCGCAGCGCGCGCTCACAGTTTGCACTGCACATGAGTACTTACCTGAAATAAATGACATTTCAAATCCGCATATACAGGTCTAAATTTGGGCCGAGAGGTCGAGAGGTTTACTTTGCAGGCACACTTCGGACTTCTTGTCTGGAAAAACGGGTTGGCAAGTCTCTAGTCTTCTTAATGTGCCATTGTACATTTCAAGGAAATGTAGTAGCCTACCTTTCTGTAGGAATAAATGTGTTTCTATATCTTTTGAGATGATAACCGTAAAATACTGACCTATCTAGCTACCTTTAATCATAATTAACTGAAAATCTGTCACCAGATCATGAATATTATGTTTATTTCACAGTTCGTTCAATTTCGTTTTTAAAACAACCTCCTCTTCCTCTGTAATATGGCAGTAATGATATATCAGCCTTTATGATAAAGTAATCTAATGCCATAAGTTGCATTAGATTTTTAACATTCTCTCTCTCTCTCACACACACACACAGACACACACACAGGAAAAAGGTTTTGGGTGTGACAGACAGTGCAATAAATTTGTGTGATAAAAAATCTTGTACCCTGCAGCCAGTCAATGAAAAAAAAAAACAATGATTGTTCTGTACATTCTGCCTCTGACAGATGTTTGTGCATGCACACGTGTGTGTGTCAGTGTTTCTGTGTGTATGCTGGCGCACACACACTATTGACTGCAATGACATAAGCCTAACCAGAGGCAAAATGATCATGTAAAATCAGGTAAGCATTTTGGCTTAGGTGCACATACCCTCACAAACCCAAAACCCTCATCGAGTTATTGCTTTCATAATTAAGATAACCTCAGACACTGACAGATAGTTGTTTATTGACAGTAATTCTCCAGCAACTTCCTGATCTTAATTGCTTCTCACCCAAGACAATTACCATGACAACACTTCCCCCAGGCTTATGATAAGGATATGAGGACTGTGACACTCTGCATTCGTGCACCATTGCTCTGCCCCAATACCATTGTGACTTGTTGTGGAGCTTAAAGGAAACTCAAGCCTACTCTCCCCAACAGTAGGTCTATGATGACTGTCCAGACCAGGGAGGCAAACACAGTGAATGAGTGCTGGATGCGAGTGTGTTGTAATTCTCACTGAAGGCCACTTAAGGATACGGTGCAGACAATTAATGGCTTACACTTGAGGAGAAGATCTTATGATTAGAGGGTTTTTTTGAGAGGGAGAGGGAGTTGGCTAATGTCTGACGTGATGACCACGGCCGAGTGGGTTTTAATGTCCAACGAGGGCAAGTATCGGTCCAGAGATCTCTCCAGACGCTTATGAGTGAATTGGTGAGCCGAGCGACGGTGATCTTTGTGGGCCCCCACTGTAACACATTCCCTGGGAAAATGCAGCCAAGGGGAACAAAGTAGATAAATGGAAAAGGGAGAGATGGAGAAAAAGAAAGGTAGGAGAGAGAGATAGAGAGGAATAGAGAGAGGAGGGTGGTGGTGGTGGTGGAGAGAATGGATCTAAAGGCAGGGATGGTGGAAACTGAAAAGAGAAGAGGACGTTCATTTGAAACCCGCATTATTTCATCTGTGTACAATGCACAGTGGACACTAGGCAGTGGTCACTAGACAGATAAATACCCCCCCCCCCCCTCCCACACACATACATACACAAGTATACACTCTATTTAAGAGCACGAGATGCCCACAAAGGGAATACCATTCCACCAGCAGGTTCTAAAATATACAGAGATCATCTCAGCATTTTGTAGAATTCTGTACACAAAAAAGTCAATTTTGTAAACCATTTATACTTTAGACCCATAAGATACCTTTTTAAATGAATGATTATATAGTAGGTGCATTCAGCTCACACTCAAAGGACTGTCTTTGATTACTAACGCTGAGATCTCCCCCTCTAGCCCTGTGCTTTAGGGACTTGATGGATATCTGGTGTGGTGGGGACCAGCAGCACATTCCAGGATCTGGTGGGTTGTTTGAAGGGGAGGACCGCCCAGCATCCATACATCCCGCCAGCCTGGTGAGAAATCCTCAAAGTCAAAGAAAGGGACTTTGTTCTGATGTCTTCACTGGACACAATGGGCTCAAGCGAGCCTTAAATTAGGTTAGCTCTTAGATTAGCAGAGCGTGTGTGTCTGTGTCTGCACAAAGTTGAGGCACATAGAGAGGGGGATTGTGGGATTTGGAGTCCCCAGGGACGTGTGACTGGGCCAAACTGAAGTGACTCATTCAGTGAGGACCCTAAATAAGGAGCACAAAGCCACATCCTCCAAATCTGTGGGAAAACCAGGAGAAAGAGACCGCTTGCCAAAGATGGGGAACACACACAGACTCTCAGTGTCACACACACATACACACTTTGTCACCCACCCTGGTCACTCACCAAAAGAAAAGACTGCAAGGCAAAGAGGACAGAGATTTACCTCAGGTATACATTATACTGACCCCTCACTTATCTCAAACAAATATTTATTCTATATTTACTCCATTAATGTTTCTTTTTTATGTGTCATTACAAGACACAGGAGTTCTGATGACCCCTAAAAGGCCGAGGCAGTGTTCCATATACAGTAGAGACAAGCGAGACAAACGCGCTGGCTAATCGAGCAGCAGGTGAATGGCGAGGCAGAGAAAGGCGCAGGACAGGTCAGGACGGAGCCCAGATCAGATAAGGCCACTGTCTAGTCCCTCTCTGGAGTGCCCCATCCGCCGCGCTGCCTGTCCCACCGCCTGGTGACGTTAGCAGTGCCAGTGCGACATTACACAACCCACCTTTGACACAACACCACAAGCGTCCAGCCCAGCCGCTCCAGTCTAATTGGGGCGAATCAGGTACAAGTGCAATAACAGAACTAAGCAGCCAAAATAGCATTTCACATTCCCTGTGTGACTCTGCATGACCATCAGGCCAAAGAGATGTCAGATGCCAGGTGTGTGTGTGTGTGTTTTGGTGTGTGTGTGTGCGTGTGTGTGTGTGCGCAGAATCTTCATGTGTTGTGTGTGCCTCTGCAGAAGTGTGCAGATGTGTGCCTGGCGGTGAGAGGACACTGTGGCGTAGCGTGGAGAAGGTGGACCTGCCCATTCATCCTGGGTAGCCATGCTTGTTGCAGGGGACTCCTGCAGAGGCCAGCCTGATTCAGAGACTTGGTCACCTTTGAACTTCGCCGGGCCTGGCGCCCAACTCATTCCGGGGGCAACGATCTGGGACCACCCTAACCCTCCCCGTTCCCCTCCCCTCCCTCCTTTTTTCCTCTTCTTCTCTTCTCCTCTCCTTTGCTCTATTCACCTCTCTCTCTCATGCTCTCTTTCTCTCCGTGACCAAGACGGCGTTCCCGCTGGGACCGGAGCAGGGGTTGGCGGCGGCTGTCATTGTTGGGGGGAAAATAGATTTTTCAGGGGGGAAATTCCCAAATGATTTGCGCAGTCTAGACAAAACCAGACCAGGGGCTTGTGAACCCTCTCCTCCCTCTATCCCCTTTCAATCACACTGTGTTTGTGTTCTTGTTTACAGACACACTCTCTCTCTCTCTCTCTCTCTCTCTCTCTCCCTCTCTCTCTCCCTCTTTCTCTCCCTCTTTCTCTCTCTCTCTCTCTCTCTCTCTCTCTCTCTCTCTCTCTGTGTATGGTGTTGTCTGTGTATTTCTGTTTGTTTGTTTGTGTTAACCGAGTGTGAGAGAGGGAGATCTTACAAATGTTAGTGTGTGTGTTTGTGTTGATGCACTTGTGTATATACTTGTGTACATCTCAGTCTTCTCAGTATCCACGCTTGTATATATTAGAGTGGAGGAAATGAAGAATGGACAGAAATAGAATGAGAGAGCGAGTGAGTGAGATAGACAGACTAAAAGAGATGTGTATAAACAGCACAGTAGTTCCAGTGGCTGACAAAAGCCAGTGTTAGTGGGAAGGGGAGGGGGAGGGGGGGGGGGGGGGGTCCTTCTTGTCCCCTCAACTGAGTCCCATCTCTTAGCACTCCCCTAGGAGACAGGGGGCAGGAAAGGTGGAGTCCAGCAGCACATTTAACATGCCGAGTCAGTGAATCAGTGGAGTAATGGAGAAATGATGGAGAGATAGAGAGGTCAAGTCAGAAAAGGAGAATAGTGGAGATGGAGGAATACATGGAAAGAATCCTGTCCCATGGGAGCCACAAGAATGAGGGATGCCCTCAGTTATTATTGAGAGAGAGAGAGAGAAAGAGAGAGAGAGAATATTTATCCACATGCTCAGCCCCTTCCATCACTTCCTCAACATTAATTATTCCCTTTCTTACAAAAAAACAGAGCGAGTGAATTTCAACTAAAACCCCGCGGTAAGCCTAAACTTGGCCACGACCCAGGAGCCATTGTGTTTCGTTTTGTTTGCATTAATGTTTTGGGCGAAGGCCAGCAAAAGACTTATCCCGGATTATATGCCGGGATATGCGCGCAGGGTTTACCCATAGGTAAGACCAGGGAGTAGAAGGCACGATCTGCTCTGTGACGCGGCACAAGTCGTGGTGTTTATTGCGGCTTGCGGCGGGGATGATCCAGTTGGCTGTATCATGACTGTGTGACGCCAAAGAGATGCAGCTCACACAGTCACACATGCTGGCTCCCTGGAGAGGCTTGTCTTTGATAGATATATGACACACACATTCTCTCTCTCTCTCTCTCTCTCACACACACACACACACACACACACACACAAATCCATGCAAGCATACACAGATGCTTTCTTTCCTTTCTCTTATTTCTTTCTTCTGTCCTTATTTTATTTTCTATTTGCACACAATTACAAATATATACAGTACACTACACACACACACACACACACACACACACACACACACACTTGTGCACACATATATTTGATGTATATTTAGCATGTGTGTCAGTCATGCTGTGGAAGGTAGGACTGTGAGTAGTGGCACATCCCTTCATAATGGGCTGGTAAGCTTCATAATCTGTCTCGTAATCATTTCTTAATCGCTGGCCTACATCAGCCGAGGTTCGCCTGCTGTGGCTTTAGCGTCATGGATGTATATGACACCTGACGACTGCTCAACACTGACAGCTCAAGAAGTAGGGCAAAAGGAATTATATTGTGCGTGTGTGTGCGTGTGTGTGTGTGTGTGTGTGTGTGTGTGTGTGTGTGTGTCTGTCTGTCTGTCTGTCTGTCTGTGTGTCTGTGTGTCTGTAATGTATATGTGTGTGATTGTGTGCAAATACAAAATGTTTGTGTGTCTGTATGTGAGTGTGTGTGTGAGCATGAATGTGCTTGATGAAAAGTCCATGACAATGACAAAACCATGTAGTTACTTCCCTAACCCTGTGCATGCCAGGCACTTTGTGTCATGCTTGCATGCGTATCTCATAAAGTGATGAAAGCCGTGTGAATCATCAGTAAATCCACTGCCTACCACAGTCACGCTCTTGCACTCTCTCAGTCATGTTGGACTGATGAGATTTTCTCAAGATTTTTACAAGCACTAGGCTTAAAAATGTGTCTTTCTACATGTACGGTAGTCATTTACAGATGCCTTTCTCTAAAGTGACATGTAAATGATGCACAAATAGCTAGCCAAGGGAAAAACCATCGACAGCAAAGGGCTGTAAAAACCCTTTCAGCTTTCTAGGGTTTTTGGGAAGAGAAGAGACTTTTTTTCTTTTTTGTAATTAGATATACAAGTGCTTAAAAAGTTGCAGAGGAGTCGAGGCTGGTCCTGTTTCCCTTCATAGCCAGGTTCACATTACGATTTCATTACAGTGACATTCCGTTTGTTACGACCAACAGAGCAGCTAACTAAACAGACGGGCCAGTACTCTTCACTCTTCTCCCTTACTGGGCCCTTAGGGCCGGCACTGGGCACGTGCAGAAGATGCTCTACGGCTCGTCTCAAGCACCAGATAGTCCACTACGACTGCACCTGCTGTGGCTTTAACTTAAACGCTCTCTTCTTCCCCGTCTCTCTCACTCTCTCTTTTGTCTGAAAAGAGGCAAATTCTGTTCCACCTTAATGTGTAACACTGTCGGCTTGTGAAAAACAACTCCTTTATATCACAGGCGTGTTTGCCAGTGGAGTTAATCCGTGTGTGTGACTGACTC
>NW_027468564.1:54634872-54687372 GCF_046254945.1 Alosa pseudoharengus
TTCTGTGCTGCTGCTCAATAGCGCCCCCTGACTGTTGGAGCACACTGATTTCTTGTTAGTTTGTGCCTCATAATGCTATTTTGTATGTTATACATTTGCAAATGCAATATAATAATATCTGTCTGTTTATACAGTAAGTCTGTTTTCCTCTCTTTGGTGGAGTGTGTGTGCTACATCAGCATGCTTGTGTTCAGATCAGTAGGAAAGAAATGGAAGCCACTTCATTTGTTTACAAAACAAAGTAGTGGTACAGTGTTATCTTTAGACATTACAGTAGTGTAACATCAGTGGTGTTTACCATGTATTCTTTCTACTCTGAACTATTTGTGAATTAGAAGATGGAAAAACTAAAATAGGCAGTGTATTTTGCTTAAATAATACAGCTAGTGTTTTTAAAACACATCAACATTACAACAATGCAATGAACCATGGACAGTGTAAAAGTGTTCTGGTGTGTGTGTATTTGAACATGCTGTACACATTCATAAATTAATTCAGCTGAGGAGATTGAGAGGAACTTGGACACCTCCAAGATAAACATGTACAAAGGTGCAAACGGAGGATGTTTTCCTCATGAGCACAAATTGGGATGCTTGACAGGATGTGTCAACCTCTCTCTCTCTTTGTCTCTCTCTTTCTCTATTTTTTCCTCCCTCCCTCTCTCTCAGGTAGGCTCATTTGCAGATGAAAGGGTTCCCCTTGGCACCAAGTATAAAGGCTGGGTGAGTGTTTACATCCAGAGCCCCTTTTGACTGGCCGCTCCTGCCCCTCACAGCAGTAGATTCAGCATGTTTGACAAGTCAAGTTCCCAACATGGAGCCTGGAGGTGAAGGGGAGAGGGAAGTTAGTTCACCTAAATGCATAAATCAACTCCCACACGTCTCTCTCCCCATCCATGGGAGACTGTTGAGAATTCTAGCTCCTTCTAAGCACACAAACTTCACACAAAGTCCCAAACACTGATTCTGAAATCCAAAAAACACTTCAATCCAAAAAAACTCAATTACAGGCAAAGTAATGACGTCAGCTTTGGAACGATTTCTTTATGCCCTGTGGTGTGTCTGCACAAGTGCTTGACAGCTTAATTGGTAAGCAGGTAATGAACTCTGGGGTGCATCATACATGAGAGCAGAAAGAAGTTTCTATATGGAACTTGGCCTCAATACAAACACTTATATTCTGGGGCAAATAATGTCAGCCGTAACCATAACGTGCAAATTTACTTTTAAAATGTGATTGGAAAAGAAAGAAAAGATGGCTGGATTCAGCCAATGCTCCACTGCAACAAAAAACAAAACACAAGCACTCTTACAAATGTGTTAGCAAAATGTTAACAAAAGAATGACCTCTGTTGAATATAACAATGGGCAACAGTCTCACCGGTATTTGTCCAGAACAGTAAACATTTTTTGCACCATACCAACTTTTCTGTCATCATAATCAGAGGTCATTTCAGAAGCCTCTATCAGGACCACAGGAAGTTTCAGAGTTTATGTTAGTTCATATCACAAACCTTTAAGTGATCAAGCTGTAGATTGCTAATTACTCTTAGCAGTTATCACTGGCAATGGGCCCTTTGCTGACCCACTATACAGTCCTTCTGATGAGATATGCGCTTATGAAGCTCAGCTGTGTAAATGCGGCCGAGATATCAAAGCTGGGGCTGCCTCAGTGTGTGTACCCAGCTTGAGAAGCTCTGTAGATTTGTCCACTTTAATCTATGCCCTGCTTATGTTATCAAAGGACAACAGAAACGAGAAACATGTGCTACATGACTCATAAGCTAATGGACTTGAACTATGATTTCATACAATATTATGATTATACTGTTGTTGTACTTAGTGACACTGCTCGTGTGTGTGCGTGTGTGTGTGTGTGTGTGTGTGTGTGTGTGTGTGTGCACGCTAGTATGGGGGGTTTACATCTGTATTGAAATATACTCCTGGATCACTGGACTAAAACAATATGAATCAAATTCAGAGTTGCTAATGCAAACATTTGTGAGGTTTGCTCAAATAAAATTAAAATAATGTAAATAAAACAAGCTTTGATATCAGAGTTTGGGGTCACCTACACTGGGCTTATGTCATACCTCACCATAAGAAAGCCCTTCATATTCTCCCACTGACTCTGATGTCCAAGAGTTTGGGGTCCACTGACCATCTCCACACCCCTCTTCTTTGTTACTGACCTACCAGTTTAAAAAGAGAAAGATCTGAATTATATCATGCTCCTACATGGTGATAGCTATACATTTTTCAGCCCCCCTTTTATACTGCAGAAGAGGAGCTGGTAGCCTATGTACTTTTCACAAACTTCACAAAGATCATATTAAAGGAATACAGTAAAGTGTATTGCCTAAATGTTCTATTCCATTACCGATCTCTCCAGTTCTCAGCTCTGAATAACCTGACCTCTACCATGAACACACACATGCACACACACACGCACACACACACACACACACACACACACACACACACTACAACTTTATAAGACTTCAAGAACCTTCCCCTGTAATTGTGTGTTTGTTGCGCCCCCTGGCTGTGGAATGTGAACAAACCCATTTTTTGTTTTTTTAGGTAATCAGTAAGCCAGCCTGCTCCACCCCTGTGGCTAATATGGAGTTGAATATCTTTTATGGTAATTGTCCCCAAGACCCTGTTTTTGAACAGAGCAGAGACCAGATTATGTGGTTCACATTCACAAACAGCACTCCCTTTGGCTCTAGCGGTTCATAACTGACCAGCACTGATCAAAAGTGACAGAGACAGTCTGTACTGGTAATGTCTTTTCCTCTTTGTAATTAAAAAAATACAGTCGCCGTCAGTTCAAATGATGTTTTATTTATCAAGTTATTTCTTAACATCTTTGAAAGAGATGGTGTCCAAGAACTGAGACAATAAATTAAATGAAACCATTTAAAATAAATAAATAAATAAAGATACCTCATCATCTGTTTGCTTTTAGTTGTGATGATTAGCCATAATTTTTGCTTTCCTAAAAAAAAACAGCAGCTTCAGCAGGATTTAACTGCTTTACTCAATGCAACCTTCTGGAGTAAATTATTGAAAGAGACATTGTAATTCTTCATTATAAACAAACATCAGAGGATGCACATTTGATACCACCAATAACAAAAAGCGCATAGTCAGCAGATGGCGTCTCGTCTTATGTCATCGACACCTCATAAATTTTGATCTTTAAATTCATCACAGACACCAACTTGGTATTTCATGACAGTTCCACAGAGATCTGCATAGGGGAAAGTCCATGTCTTGCGAATGCCCAACCTGAAGTCATGAAACCGTATAAAACATGACCCTTCCACCTGTCCTGAGCGTTAGAGTTCTTAGATGGGCCCCCCCCCCCCACTTCTGCTCTTCTACCCGATGCAAGCGCAGCCCGCCGCCGACAGCTTCTCCACTTTGTGCCAGCGGTGCGCGTTGTCCAGGAAGACCATGTCCTCGTGGTGCGTGGGCCGGCAGCACGGCATGCTGTGCCACATCTGGCCGGCTGGCGCCGCGCGCAGGTGCCCGGCCTGCAGCAGGTTGGCCAGCGTCAGGTCGTGGTTGGAGCGCTGCAGCGGGCACGCCCCGGCGCAGTACTTGAAGCGCACCATCTCGTCCGAGTCGTAGCCCAGGCCCAGGTCGCGCACCTGGACGAGGAGCGACTGCAGGCTGCAAGACACGTCGCCGGCGCTGCGGCGGGACCGATGGGCGAGGGCTCCGTGGAGTTCCTTGGCGCTCGCTCCGGCCTCCCTCGCCGCTCTGGTTCCCTCCCCGTCTCCAGCAGACTGTCCTTTCAGCTCTGAAAACCAAGAGAAAGGGGACCGTTTGTCATCTCTCATGTGCTGACTTGTTTTCAGAACAAATCCGTACTGATAAGAAGGTCCTTGTCGCAATCACAACCAACAGCCATCAACATACAAACAGCCAACACTTCACAAGTTCACAGTAGATCTTCATTTCTTAGAAAAGGGGGCATTTGATGTCATGAGAGAATAAGAGCCCATTGCTTATTCGATGGCATAACTAAACAAACAAGACAAGTATCTCCTTGTTCTATGTAGGTCTAAGGAGCCTAAGCTCAAAGTGTCCTGTCTTACCCAGAAGTGAGCGTAGCCAGTGTCCCGCTCCCCTCTGCAGGCAGAAGAGCAGCACCGTCAGCTTCAGTAGGGACCTCATGTTTCTCTCTCTGTGTGATCTGCTTCCCTTTTCTACTTCTTCTTCTTCTTCTCTCTGACTAGTGGTGTTCTCCTTATCTCTTCCTTGGATGAGGATGCGGATGATGTGGAGGTAAGATGCTGGGATGCATCGGTCCTTATCTCCCATTTATATCCGCCAGAGGTGGATGGAGGGGGGTTGCAGGGGCAAGAGGCGGTGTCCTAATATGCACCGGAGTCTCATTGCTCACCGGAGCATCACTCTCTCAATCACCCTCGTGAATCAATTAGTGACATGTCTGACCATGGCAAGCTGACCAACCACAGGAGCAACTGTCTGACCGCAGCCTGAGATATTATACAGATGGTACCAAATGTTCTGCAGGTGTTTTCAGATATGCAGACTCAGTACTAAAAATGTCAGACGCGTCGGCCGGGGATAAATTGTAACAACGGGACAAAGCCGCCACACACAGTATTGTGACAAGTGGCCATAGATAATGCCAACTACAGTAGGTCCTATTGGTAGAGTATAGAAAAGTAAATACCAAGCTAGCGAAGAGTGTGTAGGAAACATACAGAGGTACAAGGAGACAAAGCAGACACAGGGTTAACTGAGTGAGTAATAGTAGGTCATAATAAAAAAGAAGAAAGGATGACAGAAGCTATGCTAATGGAAATTCTTCTGTCCTTCCCACTGGAATATACATAAATTTGGGGATTTGATCAAAAATGTGTTTTTTTTCCTCTTACCTGGCCCTTAAAGTATTTTGTTCCCTTATGTAAGGCTGAGAGAAAGCATGTGGGTATTAAAATGGGGTTATGGAAATTACCGCCCCTGGAAATTCACTCGAACTGATATCATTTAAAATTGTTTATCCATTTCAACAGCCAACAATATAGCATGACTCAGATTGGCTAACAGCAAACAGCTTCAATCTGAACCAGAGAGTTTCACACGGCCTACAACTAAATCACATTATAGCCGAGTTAATATCACAACAACAAAAACAGCTCACTGATTTGTTGCAGTGTATTCCGTCAATAATAATAATGGCACAAACTGGTGGAAGTGTCAACTTTGCTCCCCAAATTGTCTGCAGAGTAGTCTTAGCTACCCTGAGAAAACTACAGACCAAGTCATAGATTTGGGCATTCTCTTGGGTGGCATAAAGCTTAAATTCTTTTGGTACTAAATGTCAAGTGATATCAAGTAATTGGTTGAGAAATGGTAAATGTTTGTGATGGGTTTTAAATACTGAATTAGAATTCTAGTCGTGTACTAGTGGAGCCAACTCAGTTTAATATGCGATCATAAGAATGTTCAAGAATACTGAGGTGACAGGTGGCCGTAATGCTGGACTCTTGGCTACACATCAGAGTTTTCTGTTAGTTGGTGGATTGAAGTCATTTAGTGAGGGCTGAGCTGGTAGCTAACCTTGTTGCATGAAGTTATTGTTCAGAAGTGCCAAATAGACCATGAAAAGGCAAAGGCCTTATATGATATCTTATCAGAATACTCTATGTACTGTCATCTCCGTATCATGTTGACCTGGAGAGCTCAATGTTTTCATAGCCTCACTTGAGAGGCGCACATACATTCTGGAAAAGTCTCTCTCTCTCTCTCTCTCTCTTTCTCTCTCTCTCTTTCTCTCTCTCTCTCTCTCTCTCTCTCTCTCTCTCTCTCTCTCTCTGTGTGTGTGTGTGTGTGTGTGTGTGTGTCTTGGGCTAAACCCTACCTGATTTCCCACTAGTCTGCATACAGGAAGGGAGTGTGATGCCCGGACTCCGCTGCATTCCTTCCGCTGGGATCAGAGCAGGCCAGCGTGATGGAGATGCTGCGGAGATGAGGAGTACAGTGTGAGAGTGAGTGCAGCAGAGTCTCTGGCATTTTAATACTGCACCTCTCAGGAATCCAGTGCTGTCTGACACGGGGAGGAATGGCTGGAATCTTGATTCCTGTGTTCATATCATGACACAAACACGCCTGCTATCACACAGTGTCTCAGCTAGCTAGCACTTACTGCACTGTGTCATTGGACAGTTGTGTCCTTTGTTGGCATTTAGAGTAGTGGAATTAGCATTCAATACCAAACGTAATACCAGCTGAGTTGCAGCTCGATATATTGTGCGAGGGATGCTACAAAGTGACCATTCTACATGTCATGGTTAAAGAAGGCCTCTGCTGCAAGTCCTCATGAAATGTGTGGAGATGAATTGCATATTTGCGTTGCGTTTCCAAAGTGCATGAGAATGCCAACTTCTAATTCCCATGTGTACCATGCTCAAAAGCAGATTGAGACGGCTATATTCCCATACATGCATATGCTGGCAGACATTGTAAATGCAGTAGAAAACTATGTTTTTCTGAGAGGTTTTACACTGACGCTGCAGTGCAGGCTAATTGATACGTCATGTCCGTTTTCAATCGTAGGCTATAATGATTCATTGTGATCAATAACGAAACATAACACAGATGCAAAACTAAAGTCAGAAGAATAAAACTTGTGTAGGATGCAGTAAAACGTGGACATGAGTGCGTTGGTAATTAATAACTGCACCCAGCTGCCGTAGTGGGACTCCACCTGCTGCTGTCTGAGGCCTATTCTCCTGGGTCAGGCCATATAGGGCTCGTCTGCTCAGGAGCAAGGAATGTAAGGAGTGGTGATCCCGTAATGGGAATCATTCTGCAGGAATTAGCACCGGAATCTCAAGCTTGCCCTGCAGAGCTCCTGTTTATGCTGTAAATCTGTCATAACCGGAGAACCTGAGACGTGAGTTTGCCCCCGGACTCCAAAGTCATTTCTGTCACACTTTGTGATGTGAAAGTTTTCCAAGATTTCCAGCTTTTTCTAGACCTTGTGTTGTCCAGGTAAAGCTATACACAGATGATAGCGCTGGACTGTGCTGTCCACAATTACCTCTCCCTAAGGCTCTTTATCACTGCTTATTCCACTGCTTAGTTGGGGCCGTTTTACACGTGCATTAACTTCTGTGAACAGACCACCGTGGAGTCCATTATCCCTTACTTAATTGACTGATTGGGTGGTGAGTTGGACTCAACCTCTGTTTTGGTTTGATTGAAAATCTTTACCAATACGAGTAATAAATACAATTCTATTAGAACAAAGCTTTGTCTTCCCAGAGTTTATTCGGTTTCTCCACCCAAAATAAGCTGTCAATTCCTGTGTGGGGAACAAGTTCTTAGAGAGTTAAGAAGAGATTGTTAGGAAAATGAGAAATATAGGTACATCTGGTTAACTCCTTTACATATACTATATTTACTATACTATATTGACTATTTTTCTATGGTCTTTTTTACTCTACAGAGGTCCATAAGCAATGCTGTTTGACTCCTGCCTATGAAAAGATGTGAGACCCTCACCATGATCCCCCCTAAATGATGTTCATTTTTAAGCGATGGTTCGGAGTAATTTCACCCTAGGGTCCTTTGCACCATGACCCCGAGCCAAACACCCTCCCAGAACCTTTTTTCCCTTGGTCGAACCCTGTTCGAGTAGCGCTGTCAGAAACTAAAGACGTTCTGCAGTCGTAATGGAACCAACTTTTATCTCGTAAATTACCCCACTAATAATGCCCTGAATGGTACGAAACTTCTACAGTAGTACAACTATGACCTTTAGTCCAATAACGAGGCATTAGAAAGTTTGTAAGTGCACCAGGAGTTTTAAGAAGTTTATTTAAATAACACTTGCCTCTGCATCTGCTACTATACCGCTGCGTCGACGTTTCTTCCGTGATTTGGGGGAAGCCCGTAAAAGTCCTGGCAGGAAGCGATTACATCAACGTTTTTTGGTATATCCAGTTTTTTATATTTTTTTTCCGAAGTGTTTACAACTTAGTGTTAACTAATAATTGTTGCAAACTGGACTACGAACAAAATATTAGTGCATTCCTGGATCTACATCCTTATGCATGCTTCCTGCCAGGAGTTTTACGGGCTTTTCCGAAATCACGGAAGAAGCGTCGACACAGCGGTATAGTAGCAGATGCAGAGGCAAGTGTTATTTAAATAAACTCCTTAAAACTCCTGGTGCACTTACAAACTCTCTAATGCCTCGTTATTGGACTAAAGGTCATAGTTGTACTACTGTAGAAGTTTCGTACCATTCAGGGCATTATTAGTGGGGTAATTTACGAGATAAAAGTTGGTTCCATCACGACTGCAGAACGTCATTCGTTTCTGACAGCGCTACTCGACCAGGGTTCGACCAAGGATAAAAAGGTTCTGGGAGGGTGTTTGGCTCGGGGTCATGGTGCAAAGGACCCTAGGGTGAAATTACTCCGAACCATCGCTTTAAAAGAAACCTGGAGTGTCACAATACAGTCTTCATTGAGCATCTCATGTGGAGAGGTGACATCACTGCATGAGCACTTGCTTGAAGGTAGGTTTGATCAGGGGGGCTGCGGAGAGGGGGGGGGGAGGTTATGATGATTCTAAAGGCCTAGCACTGACAGGGGGCCCCCAGAGAGCCACCCAATAATACTATCAGGGGCCCCAGAATTATTGTCTGTCATAGGGCCCAAATTTTCTAGCAGCACCCCTGGGTTTGATGCAGAGCACTTTTGGTAACTTTTCATTCTGAAAGCTTTCATTTACAAAGCGGTAAAATTCCTCCCTGAACAGTGTAATGCATATGGACTAGATTTATTATCAAATTTGGCAGATTTTGATATTAGATTGTTTTAAATGTAAATTCTACACAATAACCTTCTTATTGTATAGGACTTCTTAAACTGGCCTCATATTCTAACAGCAATCAGCAAACATTTGAGTAGATGTTCTTAGGGGGGGGGGGGGGTCTATCTAAATGTCTGTATGATGCTATGCAGACGGAAACATGCTCAATTACTTAACTCTGCACAGACTCAAACAGGCCAGTCTCATAGGCATATGTATAATGCAGTACAAGTGTATTTGGAAAAGAGAATGGCTGGGCTTTGTCATAGTATTTGTTTGTTGTGAAGAGGGAGAGGCTCTGGACATGTTTTTCTTTTCCGTAGCCTTGTTCTTCTCCATAGCCTTTGCATAGGCTACTTCTGGTATGTAATGTCATTCATTTTGTATTTTGTATCTTTTTTTTTTCTAAATTCAGTTGCCAACAATTTTTGACCTTGTAAGTAGATATTAATGGCTAGCCACTGACAGTAAACAATTCAACAAGCCTCAATAGAAGACAATAGAAATAGAATAGAAATACCAATTGATGGCAGAACTTAATTTCTTCACATGATTATAATTTGACCAGAGATAACTAGTCCATTGCTGATACTGAAAAGACTTCATCAATCTCCTCAAGTATTTGACTGATTTTTATAAACCATACTGTTCAGTATGCGCTGCTTTGGAGGGTAACTTTACTATTCCAAACTAGACGATGAATTTGGGTGTTTATGACAGTGCAGTCGCCACAAAACCGATTCCCTTCTTGAACACAAGAGGGCAACAGAGCTTTTTCTTTTCCCTCTGCCATTTCCCAATGTACAGTAATACTTCTCAAACTGTGCTGTCTCTTCACTGCTTATCTATTTCCACATCACTGTGACTCAATATTTCAAATCCCTCAGCTCTTGGCAATGAAAATCTTTGAATTGTTATTAAGTTGTAATATAATAACCATTAAAATAACTGAAAATCATATGGAATACAGATTGTCAATGTGTTGGGGTTGCAGGTATGACAGCTTGTGAGGGAAGACCCTCTGTAATCTAGGGTTTAAATGCTCAGACAAACAGTTACCATATTGGTCAGAAATGTACTTTATTAACAAATTTGTAAAAAAAAAAACATAAAACATCAGGAATTGAACTCTGACCGGAAAGCAATGGAAATAATGCTCAAATACTGTCATAAATGCTGTCAAAATAAATTAACAAAAACATACACATCTACTCAGCTGTTTTTAGAGGTATTATGAATTCTAGGCCTGAAATGTTTTTTCTCATGCAGCCACGAAGCATATATCAACCCTGTTCAATACTCCTCATAGGCTTAATGCCACAATTGCCTTCTTTATAGTTATCATATTATCTCTTATAATGGCACAATGAGCAGTCAATTCATTCAACTAAACATTGTTCTCAGCAGATACATAATCATGCTTATTAATGGAGACTATATTGGACAGTCCTGCTACATGTAGATGTAGTTATCCTGTACTTGTAGTTGCCCAGCAGAGGTCAGCAAATGTACATTAATGATTTCACAGTGCGCTCCGACTTCCACATAGGTGGACCAGTGTTGGATGATGAATTTAGCTCTCAGCAGCAGGAGATTTGACCCACATTAAACACATTAAACAGTCTCCAAGCATGTCTACACGTTAGCACTGACACTGATGCTGCTAACTAAAACTGTTTTCCCCACCATATGGGTGATGTAGTCATATATTTATAACTAGAAAGAAGAAAAGCTCGGTAAAATCCCTGTCTTTAATAGTTTTTTAAAGTATTTGACATTATACATCTTCTTATTAAAACACAGACGCCTTGGCAGAGGTCATAAAGAGAGACTGGGAACACATGAGTGTTTCCACCAGCCTCTCAGCAGCACTACTAAAGCTATTAATATGACACTGTGGATATTACTTTTCACTGCTCAGCAGTTCACATCCCACATCTGCGTGTCACCAAGATGTCTCTTTCCCTGACAAAAATAAAACGCAGGTATCCCTCCCCGCATGGCTTTCAAAAGCTCCCATTACTTGTTTTTTTTTTTTAAAAGCTATATATGGTTTAACACCTGTGTACACTTAGACTGTCAGGGAACATGCCAAGCTGTGCTCTCAGATCTATGCGTTCTGGCCAAGTTTGTGCTCCAGCAGTCAAACAGAAAATGAATGGAGAAATAGCCCTTTGTTTCGGGCCAAGGACTGCAGGACCAAGAACGGAAAATGCTAGGTTAGCAGATGGATTGCATGTTCTAAGAAAATTAGTTTTTGTTTTGTTTTTCACTCTTGCATAATCTTGTTGATTAAGTTTTATTATCGGTTTACTGTGTGTGGGCATCAGATTTTGTATACATAATCAGAACGCTCATAAAGAAACCGAAAACACTAGAATTTCCCCTGAAATTGTGCAATATCCCTTAATATGTGTTCTAATTCTGATTCTAGAATATTTTATTTTCACTTAACCCATTGGTTTGCCCTTATATGTCCCTTAAGTCCTACACATGATGTGACTTTAATAATTCCCCTGAAGCTGAATATACTGTTTCATAGCATTGCCAATGTGGAGAATGCTGCCCCTATATGGGAGGCATGCATGCACTGTTGCCTGTAAATAGGTTTTGTTGTTGTCATCTCATACTGCACTGTAGCTAACAAATCATCCACTATGCAAATGTAATTTCCCATATATGTAGATATTAATGTGTAAAGACTATTAGTCTCTTTGGGTCTCCCAGTGACACTGCAACACCCCTCTTCACCTTAGTCAGGGCATGTTCTCTGAGGTAAGTGCAGATGAGGTTAGGGCCTCTGGACTCTTGCATTTCCCATTGGAGATCAATTATCTATCTATCTATCTATCTATCTATCTACATGGACACTGACCCTCTGTGATCGAGAGGGTATCCGAAGTGGCGAGCACAGACACACCGGGTCCTAACACGCCTTCATAGGAGACGGCCGCCTGAGACTTACAGAGGGAACAAAGCCCTGGATCGCTGCATTTACTCCTGGCCAGAAAAAACAGGCTGTGCATTGATAATGAGCCCAGCACCGTTATAGCCTTTTCATGTCATTGAATTTCCCCCATTAGCACTGGAGGCTGCTGGAAAGTACACTTTTACTTCAAGTGCAGCCTTCCTCTCCTCCACTACCCATAGATGTCCACTGTTTGTGAGGTCATTGTATCAGGGAAGAGCTTCCTTTGATCAACAATATTGCATTGACCTTGACCACACCGCTGAGCTATTTTATTATTGAATGCGAGTTCCTGTGTACCTCCCCCTCTTAACATTTTTCAGACTCCAGAGCGCTGACCTGTATGGCGCTGTGTGCCTTTCCCTTGTGACTCACCTGATGCCACGCGGGACCACAGCCATGGCCCTACCGCTCGCTCCCGGCCATCAGGCCCGGCACAAAAGGCGACGGGGCAGGTGCCAGCGCTGACGTGTCCCTGATTGCATTTCTCCGGAGTCAGGCAGTCTTTAGCGCTCCCCTGGTGCCTGTGTGACTACACACTGGTCAACTGTTCTCCCCGTCCGTCCGCCTGCTTACTGTTGCTGAGCATTTGTCATTCAGATGTTTTTTGGAACGGTATCGAGTTCTGTTTTTTTTTTCTTCTTGGGAGGGAGGTGATTATTTTTGTCTTTGTAAAGGTTTTTGTGCGTGTCCTAGCTGCACAAAAGGGAAACCTTCCTGTCTGCCGAGGATTTCCCCTTGTTTTCACTCGAGAACAATTTATCTAAAATAATCCGATGCATTAGGCTTTATTCATCGGATGTTCTGCTGAAGTCGTCCAAGTGTAGTATCCCCTGTGTGCCATTGTTTGTTCTCTGAGCTGTACTCTGTAAAACAACACCGCCTTGCTGGAGAAAAAAAGTTTTAATAGTTCATTGTGTGCCCATTTCATACCATGATAATTATCACTCAACGTGTTTGGACAACATGATCGCAGCGTTCAGTGCCAAGTCAAATGGGTTGCAGCTATGCTAACCTGTTCCCCTGACTCCATGGTGTTACAGTACAAAGCAAAATCCCCATTAGCGCATTAAAATGACAATTAACAGCTCGAGTATGCCGCTGAAACCAATTACCCAGCTGTTAAGAGTGTCAAAATGGGCATGTCGCCACCATCCCATGAATATCGCTCTCTTTGATATCACAACTATACCTTAGTCTTTAAGTTTCGGAGGCCAAGGGGTTATGAGAGTAGCTCTGCAATATGTCAAATAAACCTAAGAAGTTGATTTATTGTAAGTGGTAGTAGAACGTGCATTTCGCGTCGAGAGGTGCAAGCTTCACAACGTCATTGCCCCCATTGTAGGCTAATGTTCATACTGTAGTCTGCAGTGTGGGCCTATAATGGCTTTTTTGAAACAAGTGTAAATGCAGTAAGGATATAGCCTACCTATAATTGTTATAAGGTGTCTTCCTTTAAAGAAAATAAAACGGTGTTATTTTACCCTAGAACAAAATTGATTAACCTCAGTGACTGAGTGATGAAACTCTGATTTATTTCAAAGGCGCAGAAAGTCACAAGCGCCACTGGCCTGGGGGGTTCACGGGAAGTCTCAGCCTCGGGGTCTCCATAAATCGCGGCTCGGTAGTAGCCCGCTGAGTCCGCCTCAAGTTTATAATTAGAACCATTCCTTGCTTGGCGCGATGGAAACATGCCTTTCGTTCTCCAGAACAGAGGCACAGCATAACAAAGAGAGGAAAGTGTACGCATCGGGCAAACACGGTCTGGTAATTGCGCACCGGCGTTTTCCAAAACAGAGCTCATTACCATACAGGTGTGTGCTATGTGACCAGCGCCTGATGGAGCGAGGGCGGATAATGAGTAAGGGGAACTGCCTCGTTTGTGATGCCTGTTGCCTGGTTTCTTTTGCATGCGGGCTACGTGACCGGTGTCTGGAATGTGCAGGTATGCGATGTGAGAACGGAAGGGTGGGGGTACTCACTGCAGCTTTTGAACCTCCAGCACCCCTAAATAACGTCAGACATACTCAATAAACATGTAGAACTTTATGGGATTCGTGACGTGCTGAAGAGATTCCACATGGCAACGCCGAATATTGTTAGGCTATGTGGAAGATCATAATATTAAAGAATATCTAGATGCATTAGATTAAATTACAGCTCGTGCATGCTTTTGGTCAGCAGCTCCCTGTCCACAGGTGCAGCATGCGGTACACAGCAAGGCCAAGCTGAATATGAGCCTCAGAAACCTGCTGCTATTCACAAGCCTTTTGGGAGGATCCTTTTCTGCTACACCCTGCATTAAGTGTATTTTCTGTACTTATATACAACCCCTAACACATCACAGCTGTGCTGCTGTCACTAGGTGCATGGCCCCCCACACCTGGACAATCGGAAACACATGTGGAATTGCACCCGAGCTGGTTACCCGCCTTTAGATGTGGCTCTTAACACTTTCGAGCTCGTTTAGTAGCTGGACTACCAGCCTCATGTCTTTTCAACAGGTGGGTCACCTGTGGCTACCTGTAGCCGCCCGCATCAAATTCAAATCATTATTGCTGACCTTCAATGTTCCTGAATGTTCTCATAAAGGCATAAGCCACCAGGCGACAGCTGCACTCCTCCAAAGAACGCCACCTGGCACTGCCACCCTCACTACAAGCTAAACTATACCCATCCTTGGAGCCCCGATGGTGGAACGCACTACCAGTTGCTGGTAAAGCTGACATACTGCATAACTCATAATTAAACAATATATATCACAGCTGTATATATATACTGTATATATATATATATGTGTGTGTGTATGTTTAATTTATATGACAATAATATGATCAGGAAGGATGAAACAGATAAATATTATGGGCTCTCTTTTCAATTGCACTATAACTGACCCCACGTTTTGGAAGAACAGCCAGTGTTGTGTAATAATGGTTATATGTCCCTTGCTTTTACGGGATGAAATTAAAAGCAAGAACCATTGTAATACTCAAACCCTCATCAAAACCAAAGCACTGAATGAAAAGGTTCTCTTCTGCCAGATGAACACTCTGATGTGGGAGTTCATCTGAGGTGACGAGTTGCACAATTCAGAACAAACGTGTTCTCAATTGGACCAAAAAACTACGAAAATCATGGGAATGAACTTGAGAAGAAGGAGAGCAATTTGTAATGTTTTATCATGGTGACGCATGCAAGCCGACTGGACCACAAACAAATATCCCTCCCAGAACTGGGGCCCAACAGAACATTTGTCTTGATTCTTTAGATAGATAGATAGATACTTTATTGATCCCCAGGGGAAATGTTTTAACTCTGGCCAAAGTGAACTGCTCAGGGCCTTAAGCAATGAACTGGGCTTGGTTTGAAGCAGAGCAGTACACATATTATCTGGTGCGTTGGCGTGAGATGGCAAGGTGATGTTGTATCTTTAGCACTATTTTGCAGGCCACACCAGTTGCACTTCATACCAAATTACATTTCCTTCTAAGAAAGGCTTTTTTTCTGTCATCTTTGCTTCCTCTTTAGACCCAATGAATCATTCCAAAGTAAATTTTTTGGAAGAATTAAGAGAGCAATGGATGAAGAGATGAAAAGAGAACACGTCCCGTGACAGCTCTATACTTCTCCAGTCAGGCGTGTTTTTGGATGAGCTACACGCTATTCCCTGTTTTCATCCATTGTTCCTCCGAAGTGTCAACCACTCTCGGCTTTGGCAGGAGAACCTGGGGGGGGGGGGGGGGTGCACGGGAGAAAGGATTCGGGAAAAAATATGATTCAACACATGCAATCAGCACTCAATCCAAAACTCTTATGTTTTTTCCAGCAATAGATGAGCTCGGATGGGTTTTTTCAAACATTTTGGGAGGGTGGCTCGAGGGATTCTTTGACAATGGACAATGCAGCCTTCATTTGCAACTTACTCTCGTCCAGACCAGTGTCCATCTAATTTGATTTGTGGCCCAAACAGCCTTCCCTTTGAACTCCGACCAAGAAGCATTCCCAGGGAACGCACTGGGCTCAAGTATCTGAATATTCTATTTTTGTATCGAGTTACTGTTCTCAAAAAGGTCCCCAGAATAAGACAACTGGGACCGTCAGCCAGCCGTATTTGGCTGTATCACTTTATCCATATAATGGAAAAAATTCCAGCATCCATCCAAATAAGGCCAATTAAATGTCCATCATATATCTACAAGGCTATATCCACGATTCATTAATATAACCCCAGGCATATTAAAAAAAAACTCTGTCGTAATATTCACAAAGGGAGGGAGAGTTTGGTTTGCTGTGGCTTAGGGATAAGAATTTCTCTGCCATGTCTTGTCCTGTTTTGGTGTGTGTGGGAGCCGTCTTGCGTTAGATAACCCATCGCATGTGGGCCACATGACAGTTCTCACGGAGAACTGGGAAGAAAGGACGAGCCGGAGTCCCTCGCTCGTCCGCTGGCATTCTTCAGAGCGCACAGCAGGAGACTCCCCACTTGAATGGCCTTCTCCAGCCTTTTGTGAGAAACTCCCCCCGCCAGCGTACAGGATGGAGGTGGAACGAAGAGCCCGTTCCCAGTCTTCCCAGTGCAAAAGCCTCTGGCATTCCTGGCCTTCCCCGACGTTCCCACCTCCCTCACCCACCGAGCGGGCCTGCCCCAATCAACGTAAGCAGTGGCAGGTTGATTTGTTATACTTTCGTTGGCTCCTGGCTCCGAGATGACAGGGCCTGTGAACAGCTAATAGGGATATCCTTAATACCCAAACTCATGGCGGCCAACAATGCGCCCGTAGGGCAGGAAGAAGGGGAGAATAAGGAGACAGAGCTTTCACTCAGCACCTTAACTTCAGCATATTTACTGTACCTACGTACCGTGTGTCTCTAGAGAATTCTGACACAACATAACTTGAGTGGAACACATTGCACGGAAGACATAGTTTACCTTTCAGCCATAAGGCGTAGTCGTATATCTTCAGATCCATTGTATTGTGAAGCGGTGTATATGATCTAAAGAGTCAAAGGCCGTGACCTTTCGGCCATATCATTAATGTCCATGTAATTTCGTGGTTACTTTGTGGCCATCTTGATGAAAGGGAGTCTAGTCATCTAGTCGAGACTGATGAAGTCCTGTGATCAAGTGCAGCACGCTTACAGTTATAGCGATGAATGAATAATGCAAAGTCATATGTCTGCTTTCCCCCAACATGAACATTAATCCTGAGATAAAGGAGTGAAGCTTGCTTTCATTTTTCACCATCAGCTCCCATAAGTTGGGATGTCCTGTGAGTTTAAACACATTTAGGCGGAGGAAGGGCTCTCTGCAATGATTAATGTTTGTCTTTTAGCTCCATGTGTTTTATGAATATAGCTGACACAGATATAGATCTTTCGATAAAGGCATGCTGGAATAATGAACAAGCTCATTTATTCAATACTTACTGCTGCAGCAGTTTCAAATGCATTCTCCTTAAAGTTGTTTTATAAGATGAGTCTAAAAACAATGATTTCACCTGGCTTACATGAGTCAAATCTTTGACACATCATCCATGGACAAAGACAACATGTTTTACTTGAGCATGAGTCAAGTGTTTGTATTGTAGTAAACTATTGGAGAGGAATGTGTTGAAGGCCTAACCTAAAAATATCTTCGGCATCACAATCACAGACCTCACACATGTTCTTTGTCTCCCTGTAGGACCTAATTAGCCCATGTGTCACCCTCTTGTCATTTCAGGAGGGTCCCAGACTCTCACTCCTTCTCTCTCTCTCTCTCTCTCTCTCGCTCTCTCTCTCTCTCTCTGTCTCTCGCTCCTCTGTCTCATGGCATAATGGAGGTTCCTGTGTTTGTGGCTGTTCCTGTCTCCTGCTGTCACCCGCTTGGCCGTCGCCATTGTTTCCGCAGCGCCACGGCCCTCTTGCTCCTACGCTCCCACATGACGCCCCCCCCCCCCACCCCCCCGTCCACACACACACACACACACGTGAACGCACACAACACACAACACACTCTCAAAGACACACCCGAATCTAGAGTTCTCATTGTGCTACAGGGATTTGGGTGTTTACTCATATTCTGCGTCCCAAACAAATATTACTGTTACAGTGATCAGGGGGGAGCACCCCCCACCCCCCCCACCCAACCCAGGGGAGGAGGTGGCCCTTCCCTCACAAACACAACATGCAGGTAAACAGCCCGCTGGTCTGCCAGCTCTTTCATTCGCATGGCGACCACAGCGCGGGTGGTGTGATGAAGATGATAACAGTAACAATCAAATGCTGCTTCTGTCCTCAACGGCCTACTTCCAGGTATAGTGGCAGGGAAATATAAAGTGTCGTCACCGTTTTTGCACAATTAATCTGGATTGAACCAGTTCAGCCCAGCACCAGCTGCTGGGTTATTCTAATGTTGTTGACCTACAATGAGTAAGTCTCAATGTCCATGGACTGAACATGAACCTGAAAGTTGCTTTTGTATGGGTGCAGCTTTGCTAACCCCAACTGCTCTATGTATTTTCATGACGTTTATATTGAACAGATTGCACAAGGTTATAATTTACTTTCATTTGTGTAAACCCTGATACGAAGCACAAAAGAACAGGCAGTCTGTTTAGGGCGTCCGTTTTGCTCAAGTTTATATCACATGGTGCCCCGACTGATTTCAGGGTGGCCCTCTGTATTGAGGGTGGCATATTTGTTTAACATTTTCTCTAGTGACTTTGCTGACATTGGGCAGTTTGGGCATGTTAAACCAACACAGTGTTTACACTGGCCTGCGCTCTGGCTTCGACGTTTACGCTCCCAGTCGCTCTCAGGAGCACGCCCAAGTGGCGGGAATCGACTCTTTGCTCGAAATAACACACGTGTAATTTGAAGAATTCGATGGGTCAAATGCGAGATTATTGTTCTAACAATCAAATTTGTCATCATCAGCCAAGTGCGGCGTGTGGTGTTTTTATGCGCTTGAGTCCCAGGCTCCTCTGCTTCTCGTTATTCTCTGTCTTTTGTTTTTCGCGCAAAGAACACGTGAAACTAATTTGCTCTCTCCGCGCCGCGCCTCACCTTTGCGTGGCACCTCCGATCGCGGTCCGATCCTTGCGCTTTTTAAGTGTAATGGTCCTCCGAGGCTCCCCCTCTCTCTCGCAGGGTGTCCTTGCGCGCGTAATTATGATAAATGTTTTAGAAAAGCCCTTCTCTCTGGCCCTGGAAGGTTCCGCAGAAGACCGGGCGTATTTGTTAGCGCTGACAGGGCTAAGCGCCGCACCAAACGCATCCATCTGGTTGTCTTTACATTAGCATTCGCCTCGCTATCTCGCCCTCTCCATCTCTCTGCTGCTTTCTCTCTCAAGTCTGACCCCTCTCTGATTCCCCCCCTTCTTCCTCGTCTTTGTCGATATTGACTCAGCTGCTGAACATACAACGTCGTCTCTTTTGAGTGCAAAGGCCTGTGAGGCTTCACTTGCTTTAATATGTTATCCCCCTAAACACGGCCGAGCCCCTCGACTTGATCCCCCCTCATAAGTCCTGGTTTATTATCCTTAACACGTACAAAGTGTCTCTCGAAACAACCCCATTTTACAGCCTCAAATGCCGTTCACATCGAATCCCAAGGAAGTGATGCGGAACATTGGGATCGAGGTGGATTGGTCACCGCGCGGGGTCGAAGGTCATCGGAATATTGGGGTCAGACGTCTTGTTTGGTAGTATGCCCTGAAGGTGATCACTGTTTAAAACAGTGGAGGGAGAGAAAACACCAAACACAAACAGCAGTCTGTTTGGGTAATGTCATGCTTCGGCCACTGAGGACTAACCGGTGTTTTATGAGCTTTTCATTGCTACGGAGCCGCATAGTTGGCATAGTGCTCCACAGGCGCCAGGAGGTAGTTTGGTCATGGGATTGCTCGATGCTGGAAAACTGGTTAGAAGCCAAACCATTTTTTTTTAACTCCTGGGAGAAAGGAAACACACTTCATACGAGATGAATTTGCCATTTGTTTGAAAACAATAGTGATAAAATGTGATTAAAAAAAGCTTGTTTGGAGATTCTTAACACTGCTATTTTAAGACCATAAGTACCTCAGTGACAAAATATAGAAGACCAAATATAGAAGATACAACCATAATTTGTGATTTGATGAATGTTCATTAAGCAAGTACATTCATTTTGTCTTTCAGACTGACTGATCCCTGACTGCACCATTAAATCTGACTGAGAAGTGCAGAGGTGAGATGATCTTAGTTAAGTTGGTTATAGAGAATTGCCAGGAAAATACTGGCTTGACTTGCACAATAATCCACTCTTGACCCATCGTTCACTGTATGATAAAATTGTAGAATACCATGGAATTACAAAATACCAATGACAAAAAGCAGATGCACAGATTGGTCATTATTTCTGAAAAAGTATGCACTGTCTTGTCTTCTCTCTCCACCCTTCCTCTCCTGTAGCATTTGATCAGTGCTCTTTTTAAGTTGAACTAGAGCTTAACTGCTAGCTACTACCACCTTTTGTTAACTAGAATACATTCTAAAGCCATATCGTTTGCCTGCCATCTGTCTTACAGTATGTGATCATGCAATCAATATTCAAACTAAAACAATTGCACCCTAGACTAAACTATTTTGAACAAGATAAGTCAGTTTTTGCTCTTTTACTCACCCCATCCCTGTCCAGTTGGCATCATCCCCCCCCCCCCTTCCCCTCTCTTTAGGCTGCTCTGAACACATTACATGATCAGACAGATAGTTGTTAGTAGACCAACTGATCAAACATTTCCGATATCCAACTGTTACTAGCAGAGTGAAAGTGAAATTGTGCCGTCTAGATGGCTGTGCTGTTAATGAGATGTTTTATTTAGCCTGGCGTACAGGCTATTGTTATTTAGCGTGTAGGCCTAAGGCTTTATCTTCCTTATCAAAAAGTGAGGGGGACAATTGCCATCTCTTCAAAACTGCAGGTGTCGTATCCGCCCTATCCCCCGCGCTGCCGGCGCCCCTGCTCAAGACTCAGATACTCAGAGATGGAGACAAACATGAAGAACATGAGTGTCCCACAAAGCTACACGTATAAAGACGTTACCTGCTGCATGAAAAATGACTCTATCTAAAGGCCGAAGCCCCCATCTGTGCTGATAAATCACATCCTCAGAGGTCTGTTTTGCACTGAAAGATAAATAGACAGTCCTGTTGACCTCCTGCTGCTGGGGACGAAACCGTAGCTTCCACCTTCCCGTCTCAATCTCACGTAAAGAAAACACTTCTTGTTTCGTTTTTGGTTCTCAGCACACACGGAGCCTCATCCCGCTACGTTTTTTTATGAAATCTTCCCGTTATTGAATCTTCTCCACACACTCATGTCTCTCTCTCCTCTACATTATGGAGGGAATCACTTGTGTTCTGGCCAGAGTGCATTTGCAATGCAGAGCAGGAGGACACTTAATTGTTTTAATAAGACGGCGTTAGAGGAAGATGTCTTTGTCAGAACGCCAGGCGCGTCTCTTTGCCCTCCCTCGGGGGGTGTCCCGCTGCTGTTGAAAGGCTTGCTTGTCTCAGAGATTGTGAAAGTGTCCCCCCTCTCTCCTCTCTCTTTCCTTGTCCTTTTTTTCTCGCAATAGGAAACATATGGCATGTCAATGAGATTCAAACGAGTTTCGGTAGACGTCCCCCTGGTGTTAGTTCAAGCTGGACAGGGCCCCCGTGGGTTGGTGGGTGGATTTGGACGGGTTTAGAGCCGTGTGGGCAGGCAGTGCTGAAACATGTGTATGAGATCCATCATGAAAGGGCCTACTGCACCAGTGCGTCCCGTGGAGACGCCACCACAGATAGTACCACTATGCTTTGATTCTGTTATTGTAACTGTGTGTGTGTGTGTGTGTGTGTGTGTGTGTGTGTGTGTGTGTGTGTGTGTGTGTGTGTGTGTGTGTGTGTGTGTGTGTGTGTGTGTGTGTGTGTGTGTGTGTGTGTGCGCGTGTGTGTGTGCGTGTGTGTGTGCGTGTGTGTGTGCGTGTGTGCATGTGTTTGTATCTCCAGGTGTATTTTCAGTCTGTACATACGTATGCATGCACATGTGTGCGCGCATGTGTGTGTGTATTTCTGTGTGTGTGCGTGTGTGTGTGTGTGTGTGTAATCAATCTGTGCATATACAAACTTGTGTGTGTGTGTGTGTGTGTGTGTGTGTGTGTGTGTGTGTGTGTGTGTGTGTGTGTGTGTGTGTGTGTGTTCAATCTGTGGATATGCAAACTTGTGTGTGTGTGTGTGTGTGTGTGTGTGTGTGTGTGTGTGTGTGTTCAATCTGTGGATATGCAAACTTGTGTGCGTGTTTTTGGTCCCTCGTCTCTCACTGAAACATTTTCCAGGGCCTCATATTTTTACACTGCTTCTATAGTATTTCTCAAAGACTGGTCATTTATCAAGCTCTAATCTGGCTGACATGAGCCTGACTTGTGTGTTTAGAGTGAGATGGCGGTTTAGCTGTGGTCTAGTTGATTAGTAATCAGTGTCTCTGTGAAGAAGGCCAGATGGGGGCCACTGGCCGCTACTGGACAAGGACCACCTTTACTGCGACTCACGCTGAGATCCAGCTCATACATTTGATTTTAGACCTGGAAGCTCTGCACATTATATTAGCTTTTTTTAATCCTGACATAATTCTCCTTAATTTACCCGTCAGACATATGTGTTTGATTTGGAAAATGTTTTGTTTTATCATTTTTTTTGTGTGTTTTTCGGCGGGGGATTCAACAGTTCCTTTTAGGCTGTAGAGTGGGTTGTTGAACAGCACAAAGCTGGGGCCTTTCATGTATCACATTGTTGAGACAAGTCATTTATCTCCTTTCTCGTGATGTTCCCTATTTCCCGATGTGAACACTGCTTGCTTTACTTCTCATAGGAATATCTTTCCGCGCGATCGTCCCAGGAATGCTTCGTTTGTCCAATTTCCAGACAGTAACATAGGAATCGCTCTCAAAGTTAAACACATCGGTGCTTATTCAGTTGTGCTCATTTGTCCTGTAGAATGATGGTTTTATTGCAGTAATAGGTTTACATTGGCTTTATGAAATCGTTTGGGACTTAGCCTAACCTGCATTGATTTTACTCACTATTATCTTTGTCATGGGCTGTTAGTTCATTTGCTATGGTGAGTGTGTGACAAATTATAGAGGTCAATTATTTTTGCACGGGAATTGTCTTATTGGATTCAGTGAGAAGCACTTGAAATAACAACGTTAAGTGACTCTCAAATTAATGGTGATTGAAATGACAACAATTATGCAATGAAAAGTCTATTATAGTGAGTTTATTGTATATCAGACTCAATGAAATAATACCACCCACTTACACAATTTCTTTCATTTTATGCATATCGAAACAGATGTTTTGCTTATTTGAAATGTCATCTAATTGTCCTAAGCTGATGTAAGCTGTTTTGTACAATTTATGCAGCATGTTGAAATACTGTTACCCATTGTCAAAACAAGGCCATAAAAACAAGCTCATCTCCATGTCCAACTAACATTTCTGTGCAGCAACGTCAACCACTACAGTTACCCTGCTTGGAAAGTCCATTGCAGTCCCATTTCCCCTCTCTATCTTCTATCTGGCTTTCCCTGCTGATAATATAGTTATGGAGAGAGAGAGAGGGGGGGGGGGAGTGAGGGGAGAGAGAAGGAGAGATGCTGGAAGTGTTGCTATTCACCTCCTTTTATCATGTGTCAGGCATGCTCTGATCTCATGAACACGTCCTCCCTGTGTACTCCTCAACCTGCACACACACACACACACACACACACACACACACACACACAGAGAAACACAGTCACTCATGCATGCTGCAGTGCTAATCTGTCTTTATGTGTCCACCTTTTCTCACAATACTCTCCTTGCACTGCCTCGGAGGGACAAGGCCATATCCCTGACCCCCTCAACCCCCATACCCCCCCCCCCCCAAACACACACACACACACACACACACACACACACACACCACTCTTTCTGATCTCTCCCATGACTCCTCAGAGGCTTCCTGACTGGTAATTGATGACCCAACGGGCCAAAAGCTCAAGGTTGCCCTCGGCGAGGCAACAGGTTATTTTTTCCCATCTGTCCAGCCTCGGACACATGGACACGCTATCCCATCTCTCATTAGCGAGCCTCAAAGCAGCTGGGACCCCTTGCCCTTTTGGGTGTCTGGCTACACACATATACATACATCCATATATAGGCCATACATTTTTATTGGCATCTCAAGCTATGGTTTAAATGTTTAGCTTTAGCGGGAAATGAAAATAAACACTGATCACAGTGCTGGCATCATAGATGGTCGGCAATTTGCACATTACACCAGCACTTGTGTGTCTTGGACAGTTGGACAAGTCACCACGGACGTCTAATTCTATCTGCAGTGCTCATAGTCTCGTTACGAGAATGATTCATCTTCATCCGATGAAATTGGTTTGGTTTTCTGTACGGAATGTCAACAGTCGGCGTTCATCTCCAAACACTAGCCTGTCCAAGATACACAGAGCAAGCTAATGTTCACACGTTCGTCCATCATCCGAACAAACAATTATCCTCAGCTAACATTGCGCAGCGGCAGGCTCTTTGATGTACAAGTCGCAAATCTCTGCATGAGAGTTACCTGTCTTTCATTCAGTGTGCACAAAAGCTATGACAAAACGTATAGGCCAAACATAATGGAAGTGCTTCCCATGTGCCAGTCATTAAAATGATGGATGCTTCCTCCTTCAAGCCTCTCCGACTTGATTTCACCTAATTCAAGTGGCATAGCTGCAGCTGCCAAGCAGAGCACTATTTTGTATGTGCACACATACATACATCTGTGTGTGTGTTTATGTTTTTGTGTGTTTATGTTTATGTGTTTATGTGTGTGTGTGTGTGTGTGTGTGTGTGTGTGTGTGTGTGTGTGTGTGTGTGTGTGTGTGTTTCTGTGTGTGTGTGTGTGTGTGTGTGTGTGTGTGTGTGTGTGTGTGTGTGTGTGTGTGTGTGTGTGTGTGTGTATGAAAAAAGCTCTTTATGTAAACCAAAGACTAGAGTTAAGACAGTGTGTGTGTGTGTGTGTGTGCCCGCCCGGGCATATGCCCAGATACCAAATACCTAAGAAGCTTGTCACACAGGCAACAGAGAAGTGCATACACACTCTCTCTCTCTCTCCCACCTACATGCCAGACCCAACCCAACCAGGCCAGGCCAGCGCTCCGGAGCAGCGGAGCTCCTCATGACGTGACTCAGCGGGTAATGACCCTGGGAATGGGCCCTGGGTGAGGCTCCGCACAACACACTATTGGCTCTCACTGACACCATTGTGCACGGGCCCGCTGCAGGCATGCTGCAGCAGGGATTTGTCTGCTGAGCTGGTGATGGAGTCCAAAAGATCAGAACATAAGTTCAGAAAAGTTGGTTATGAGGACATGTACTGTTTGTGCTGTATGTGCAATTGAGTTGGTGAGACAGAGTCCAGCACAGGGGTCAGCGCGTTCCCCTTATTTGTGTTTATTCAGAGCTAAACTTGCTTTACATGGGAAAATGCCTTTTGTTGGGAGCATATAAAATGTGTTTCTTATATATCAAATATTGTTCTTTGACATTGAGGAGAATCAGGAGAGGCCTAAATTCCAAGCCACACTCCCCGCAGAATTTCTCCTGTCTTCTAAGGAATTTATCAAAGTGCTTTATCGCCTCACAACGGACAGATGACTTGTTAAAAAAAGCTCCCTTATGGACATACCAGCTGTGTTGATACCCAGATATCTCAGGATGTGGAACACTGGGAGAAATGCGAAGCACAGGGCATCTTCCCATAGTCCCCAAGCGACCCCCCTTTACATTCCCCCCCTCCACCCCAACCCTCTAACCCCCCCCCCCATCCCGACGGCCACCGCTCCTATCACCCGACCCCAGACGCCCTTGTGTTTGTGCTCCCAAAAAGGTAATGAGGCGGTTGACCAGCGCAGCCCACACAGTGAGAGCAGAGCTCCCCTGGCTCCACTACCCAGCGTCCTGCAGGGGTCCCCCAGACCACCACCCTGCTCACCGCAGGAGCCCGGCCGCTCTCCACGGGGCCATGACGGGGCCCCCTGCCGCAACGCCACTGATGGAGGCCACTCCATACATCACCCGCCGGCTGGGTATGGTGCTTCATTACACATGATTTAGAGTACGCGGCTGAATCACAGTGGCATTTGTGGCACAGTGATTAGTGAGCTTTGGGACATGCTGCAGATCGCTCCCCTGTGATAAGAGCTGGTGTTCGTAATCTTCTGGCTATATTAAGATCTCCCTGAGCTGAGTCCACCGAGACCGCGGTCAGTCATTGCACTCAGTGCAAGGCTAACCTACGCCACCCACGGTGGAGTCTCATGACCTCTGACCTTCGTATCTCCGTCCCGTAATCTCGTTTGCCTCTCTCTCTCCCTGTCTATTTGTCCTGTCATCTCAGACACTTCTCCACTTCCTAATTGTCCTTCCTTGAGCCTCGTGTTCTAGAAAAACCCATCGCAGGATTTTGAGGATTTGTTCCATTTGTTGATCCCCCCCCCCCCACTAATTACACTTGTTTATTTATTCCGCCGATATTGGACTCGTCCGCATCCCCAGACGCCTCTAGAGGATGCTTGTGCGGTTCATCTGCTACCGCGGCTATTGCTCCTCCTGGAGCGTCGATGTCTCCCCAGGGGGAAGGCTTTTCCACTCCGCGACCTGACATAGAGGGGGCAAGGAGCCATATATCCTAGCCCTGTTTTACAGTGCGTTAGCGTGCCTGCGCTCCAAAAATAACTTTCTCCATGGCTTTTGCAGGGGAAGCTATAAACTGCCTCCTCGTACCAAAAAAAAATAATAAAAAAAGCAGGTTGTTTCTGTCTGTGGCCTCGCACCAGGCCCATCAAACAGAGCCGAGGAGGCCAAAGATGATCACTTAATGGACCATGGAGCTGCGCTCTAAAACCGCCCAGTTACTAACTAGTCTTTTGATGGTCTGTGAAAATATGATGTGGCGCTTTAGTGTACTGAGGAAGTGTTGGCCTCTGAGCAGCGTAAAGGGTGTGTGTGTGTGTGTGTGTGTGTGTACTCCGCAGCGTAAAGGGTGTGTGTGTGTGTGTGTGTGTGTACTCCGCAGCGTAAAGGGTGTGTGTGTGTGTGTGTGTGTGTACTCCGCAGCGTAAAGGGTGTGTGTGTGTGTGTGTGTGTGTGTACTCCGCAGCGTAAAGGGTGTGTGTGTGTGTGTGTGTGTGTGTACTCCACAGAGAGGTGAACTGGCCTGTTGAGCAGAGTCATGAGAACTGCGTGCTGTAGTGAGTGTCATAGCCACAAGTGACCAAGACTGCAGCACTGTATGTAGAGAGGCCAGGATACAAGGCGTCTCCCTTCGTGCAAACAAAAGAGCGTTTACCTCGTGAACACCTACATCTGTCATCTCAGCATATTTATTACATATTTGGCTGACCTGTGAGAAAAGCTCGCAAAGCGCTTTGTGTTTTTTCCCCCCTCCTCTCTACGGTCTTATTAAGTGTTGTGATTGAATCCTGAAATGTATACTCGCGTCTCTGCAGTACATCACTGCTACATACAGTAAGGTGCCTTCTGGGATTGGGTTTCCCCTCGAGGGTGCCAAGTTCGAACTGTTGGTCAAATTCCTCGTCCTGCGATTCAAAAAAACCACTGTGCGAAAACCCGGCGAGGGAATGTGACCCCGCCGCGAGGTCAGCCAAATAAATCCACTTTAATTTGAGCTCTTGGCTTACACAAAAGCAAACCGCAGCAAATGCAACCCATCACCAGTCCTCTCTCCAGAAAAAAGAGAAATCCAGATCGGAATTGGGAAAGACGGGAAAAGAAACATCACTAACCCACTCAGTTTGTTCTGGGGCAGACTGACTTCAGACACTTGTTCCAGCTCCTGTCACCCTAATGAGACTGATAGCAGCCTTTTAGCCCATGACCCGGGACCCAATCAGACTGCAGAACGGCAGTACCATTAATGGTTCATGAAAAATAAGCCTTTCAATAAATTTCGAGGGTTCAGCATCACTCACACTCAGCTTTTTTCTTTACAAAAAAACACCATGTGCATTCCTCATGTGCTGTGCTTGTTGGGACATCCTGCGTTGTATCGTCTAATGCAAATTGTTGTGGCTCCTTCACACATGACCCTGTCATGAATGCACGTTGTCCAGGATTTGACAGCGTAACCGTGCTGATGGCTCACCTCCATGACCTTACTGCGAGGCCTGTGGTTCACACACGCTGCGCTAACACTATTAGCCTCTCGCAGAGCTCCTTTTCCCCACTCTCCGCAGGGGGCCTCACACGCACGGTGAATGATTGCGCCCCCATACTGCGGAGCTAGTGCAGGTACAGGTGTCATTTCGGCTCGACCTTTGCAAAGCACTTCACCTTCCAGTCTTTCCAGCACTTCACCTTCCAGTCTTTTAACGGCCGACAGGGACCCTGGAGGTCACTCCGTGTGATTTAGGAAGCGGCAGGCGTGGGGGTGTGTGTTTGCTGCAAAGCCGAGGAGGAGCGTCCATGGTCACCTGGATGCAGTCCAGCGCTGTGAGGGGAATGTGGAGAGCATGACAGACTCAGAGAGATGTAAACAAGAGCCTCGCCGTTGAGAAAGCCCAGTGGGCGTCTGTCACGCATTCAGCTCTCTCTCCCAGAAAGGGCATTTTGGGGCTGTTTAAGCGCCGGCGGAAGATTAGGGGCAATTAGAGTCTATAGCACAATGTATGCAGGATGTGGAAGATGTTGCCTGTCACTTATGAGAACGAATGGTGAACCAGGGAATAATAGCGCATGCTGTGAAAGGAGAAAGCCTGTTGTTAGAAGAAAGGGGCCGATTCCAAATGTTAACACATTAGGAGAAAGAATCAGGCGCGGTATGTGAGAAAGTATTCGGCAAAACAATGAGGAAAGAATCTATTCCGGGGCTTTGATTCAATTTAGTTGATCGAAAGGCCTCATTTAAGTCCCATTAGCGGAGGATTATTTAGATTTCATGCCAGTGTGCGCTGTGCCTTCCACGTCCCCTCTGTTCTCTCCTCCACGGCTCCAGCTTTTTTCACGCCTAAATGGAAAAGTGCAGGAACACAGGCTCATTACTCTTAAATAGGGGATTTACTCAAGATGTTCCCCCGAGTTGCGAAAGATGCTAGTCCAAACAGCTAATCACAAAATGATTATGCATTGTGTCCTGGGCCAATAGAGGCTTGAAATTCAAGTGTCGCTGCCAGGCCGCAAATTTTTATAAATACAACCATATATGTCGTACTATTTTGTTTTAGACACTTAGTAGTGCTTTCCTTGATCTGTGTGGGACTCAATTCATGAGTTGTTGGTAAATCACAACTAATTCTCTATGAAGGACCTTTTGTATACAAACTGCCTATCAATGACATCATCAAAGCAATCTTTCCACTTCCTAACAAACTTAAGGGTCATCTGATAAAGGCCAAATCAACCCAGAGATCTAGATTACACAAACATGGCCTCTTGGTCTCGTCTCCTAGGCTACAGAATATCATTGATCAGTGTTCTCCTTTAAATCCCTTCTGACAATGTTCAAATATCCAAATATTTGTAAATATATCATGTGTGAACCTAAAGTACTCACTAAGTCAATTGTTTTGTTAATATTAATGATAATAATATTTCAAGAAACACCATGGAAAAGTTTATATCTATGCTTGGCGTCAATATTCAACGCCTCTTTATAAGACGGTATCCAATTAGTCAAAAACCGACTAAAAGGGTGGTGATCCTATCCAATCAACAACGTGCAATATCAAGTGTTCCAGGCGTGCATTGGCAATGTCAGAGATTTCATTCTCTAAATTAAAAAGTCTGTGGAACATTAGAATGAGTTTCAAGACATTACTGTATTTGAAGGTAAAATAACTTTATTGTGCTGCTGTAAGAGAGAGCGTTGATACTCAGCACTTCCCATTTCAGCACTTATTTTTCTATCCATCGCTTCTTCGGCCATTGAAGGCTCCTAATGTCAGTCTTTGGCATTCAAGTTCTACTTGAGATGCATTCAAAGATATACATTGATACCATAGTTTTGTTTAATCTCTCTCTCTCTCTCTCTCTCTCTCTCTCTCTCTCCCCCTTTGAATGTGACCTCCAAAAACACAAACCTGTTTCCAATAGGCCTCCTGGGCTGTGCCTGGGCGATGACCCCCACCCCCCACCCCACCCCCAAGGTTAAGGCAACATTCAGGGCCGCCACACTTGATGGATCTCTTCATGATTTAGATGTGTTTACCCTGCAGGCCTGGGACCCAGCCGGGTCCTAACAGCGCACATGAGGGACTTTTTCCAGAGATGGGGACTGGACAGACCCACACCCTGTCACCACCACCACCACCAGAACCAGACCCACACCCTGTCACCACCACCACCACCACAGCCTCTCTGTGCTCTCACGTGTGAATTCAGACTCTTCCTGACCCTCACTGTGGGCTTAGTTCAGGTGCAATTGGAAACAGTTTGGACGAGTGTTTTTAAAACATAGCGATGGCATTTCACGTTTAAGTAGAAGTCCTCAAAAGTATCTCTAGATCTGATCTGGATTCTTATCTAAATGTCCGCAGTGTATTTCTCGAACAAGGTAGTGGAATGTGAGATTAAGATACAATGGAACCCATGCAGCTGCTTCTTCTATTTGTATAGTCAGCGGAACCCTGTTCAGGTGAGGATGTGGTCCACATTCATTATGTATTAGAACGTTTCCATTTGTTAAATCTGAGCTTTGTATATGAACTCAAGTCATCTGCAACGGCCTTTTCTTGTGGTCTCGACTCTCGACTGACCAAGATAATGTTTTGTGGGTTGTGAATTGTCCATGGATCTATCTGGCTTAGCCCAGACTTGGCCCTTTAAAAGACTCAGACACCTGAGAGCGTTAAAGTTCAGAGACCTTGTGTTTGTAAAGCTGGGAGTAATACCCCAGGATATGAGAGTGCAGGGTGTACTGACTTTGGTGTTGGTGTTAGAGGGCCCTTGCGTAGCCACTGTTAGAGCTGAGTGGATAGGATGAAAATGCTACTTTGAAGTAAACTTCGCACTGTGTAGCACCCAATATTTCACATGGTGAACTCCGTTTGCTCTGCACTTTCTCTTCCTGTTGTCAGAATAGAGAGAATAAATGGTGAAATTCGCCGAGTTCATTCACACATGCTCCTACAAGCACTCATTTGTCCAGTGCTGTTTCGGAAATTCCGCACCTCTGCACCACACTTGCACTTCATACTTAATTTGATATCATTGTTCACTGGTATTTGTGTACAACTTTGAACTTTACTACAGGCATATTTGGTCCAACCAATCATCATCTATTGGCATCTTCTACTGCTCTCCTGAAAGCTAGCCTACTCAGCAACAGGTAGAGACACAGCTTGTGTTTGCACTCAGTCCTGTGTTATGTCATAGTCTTGCTCAATAAAAGTTCTCCTCCTGCACAGTCACCCATCTCAGCAGAGGACCGTGCCAAATATCTCCGCCCGCGCACCTATCACCACATGCCTGTGTGCTGAGAAAAATATGAAATGATTCTTCATTATTAGGGCTTCTGGAACAAACCGGACAAGCCATGGCAAGAGTAGTGTCTGCGTTTATCATTTAGCCCACAGCCTTGTCTTTTGGGAAGTGCCATTGTTGGGATGTTCACGTGTGCTTCTGCTCATCAGCATGACCCTGGATCTCTGTCAGAACTCGACTCCTCACAGAGGAAATGGAAGAATTCAGAGAGATGTGCTGTGTGTGTTAGAGAGAGAGAGATATTAGAGAGATCGCCGTGCCACACTCCAGCGGAGAGGAAATGGCGAGGCTCTGAGAGGAAATGTTCCAGGCGGTGCTGGAGGTCCGGCGAGGAAAACAGACGTGTCGGCACCTTTCCGCTCGTGGGCCGCCGGGCTCTGCCGCGCCACAGAGGATGGGTGGACCGGCGAGAGATGGGCCCTGTCTGAACCTGATGAGTTTGGTGTTTGTGCTGAAACAGAGAAGACGACCTAGAACCCCCCAACCCCCCCTCTCTCTCCCCACCACCCCTTCCTACTTCTCATCCCTCCTGCCTGATCTTCCACTAGTGTCCACATGTTTCCTATTAAACTCATATATGAATGGATCTCGCCGTCCAGTCATTCAGGATTGCAAGGACATGAGGGGGGTAGGGGTAGGGGGGGCAATCATGCTGGATTATCCCCCATTTCCACAGTTTAAATCACACAGGCAGGAGACTGTCTGGACTGATTAGATTTATTTTCTCCAGCAACTGCAGATGAGGTGCACCATCAGACAGTGAGGACGCCTCTGAGAGGACGGCTGCTTTCGCTCCCTGCTTTATTAAAGTCATGCAGGCCTGTGCTTGAGGGGCTGTGGAGCTGGACGCACTGATGAGGAGTGGTGGGACGAGTTGGCCAACCGTCAACTGTTACAGGGTTGGATTTCTGTGCGTCCTGTACAGACGTGGAGGAGGGGGATCATGGGATTAATCGTTATTCCTGATATTTTGCAGTTTGCACTATCGTTTATGAGCATAGGTCTGTGCTCTGAATGGATAATGCTGAGCGTTGGTGTTGAATGTGTTTTAGTGTGGCTGTGTGAACTTAAACTCTGCGTTCCCCCTGTAACATTGGAGCTGACACCCCAATGTGCTGGTTCTGGTCCCCCGGTGTTGTGGACTTACACTGACCCTGAACAAATTACTCTATAAAACCTCAGGTATTAAAAACCTGGATCTCGTTGGTGGCTTACAACTGACATTATTGTTTCTGTCTTAAGGTTAAAAGCTTTGGGCTGCCAATGGAGATTTTAAATGGATATGTCAGAATAAAAAACTGAGATTGAATTTAACGGATAACCTGGTGTTGTTAATTCAAAGGAAACCACAGTTGCACTTTATGTCAACATAGTCCATTTCAAGAAGCCCATGGCCATACATTTTACAATATGCGAGCCCTCCTCTAAAACCCTGAGGACCTGAAGACCACGATTACATAGAGCTCTAGTTACATACTGTACACTTACATTGTTTTGACTACTGACTAGACTACAACCAACTACTTACATTTTTGCCTGAGTTGTTGATAATACTACACCCATCCACTACACATACAAATGCTATGGAGAGAAAGGAAATAAACAAGCAAGATCATTTATATGTCAATTTATGAGTTTATTGAAAAAAGGGAGTGATTTCAAAATGTATGAAAATGCATTTCTGGTAACATGTAAAAGTACAGAGGCCGGAAACGATAAACAATATAAAAAACACATGTACACAGTATACAGTAAGCTGCCTCACAGAGAAGAACAACATTCTTCACATTGTTTGGGGAGAATAGCACCCAAATGAATATAAAAGTCAACAAATACATGTTTAGTCCATGATGACATTCTGCTTTATTCAATTTTATACACAATTAGTGGAATGTATTGTGTGCTGGAACCTACTTGATGAACAATTCATACATTGTCAAAACCTATAGATCCTGCAAATTCTTCCATTAGTTACAAAAGCCAAATACTCTTTTCCATTATTTAATTTGCCAAAACTACCGTGACACACAAGGAACAGGCAGAAAGGCACTTAAAATGGCGTTTCCATTCTTTTGTCATTTTTAACTGCCAGCTCGATTGGTCAAACCACCTCAGAACGGACCTCAGATTTTCCTGGATACAACCGCGAATAGAAAATGGCAGCCAGGCTAATTGATGCCTCAGGTTGTGTCAATTATTTTCTTGTCTTAAAGTCTGCATTGAAAAAAATGTGAGTTCACATTACATGAACACAGCCTCCTCAACCCTCACCCAAATCCCCCTCTTTATAGGAGCATAAGGGGTGAGGGCTGCACCTTGGGTGCTCTGGCTCTGGCCTGGCCATCTCCTGAACGCCGGCTCTTTTAATGGGACTTCAGTTTTTACAATGAAGAATAACACAAAAGCCAAAACACACACACACAGCAACTGAGAAGTACAATAGAAACACACATCAGTCAAGTGCTTATTGGAGTGGCTTGATTAGAAGCAGATGTTGAACGTATGTCTTAAACAATATTGTTCCCTGATTTTGCTCGGAGGTATTGTATCCACACATCATATTTTAACTCTGGAATCCAAAGGGAGTGGGAGGAAGGGGGAGGGGGTGGAGGGTGGGGGAGCACTGTAGCTGTGCCTTGTGAAATGGCCAGGGCTTCAATGGAATTATCATCTAATTCAACCATAACTACTAGCATGGAACTGTTTGCCCAGAATTCATCCAGTATGTTGGGCCTGCTTTGAGTTTTCAGGTTTTCAGCCCCCTTCTACATATCCATAAAGGATCACTAGCTGAAGTGGATTTACCCCTTGCTAGAGAAATCAGTAAAGCCTGGCAACCGACTTTTGTGTGCCTACACAATTTCTACAGTTTCCATATAGAAGTCTGGTTTTAAAAAAGAAGGTAGGCCTACAGAGAAAAGCCTGTTTTCCAATTCAGCTGACCTGAACCTTGATGGAAAATAGTATTTTCACACAATATAATATTTTGCCCAAAGTAACTGACAGAAATAGCTTGAAATGTAATAATACTGTGAAACGGAAATGTCTAAAATGCCTTCATAATGTGCTATAATTGTAAAAGTTCTTATTCAGATATAGGAAAAGTGAGTATTGACTGCTCAGGCACTTAAGCGGCTCAAGATGAGGACAGGGCAACAAGAACATCAAGACCAGAACCCTACATGTTCTTCTCCGGCAGTGAGGATTGGAGCCTCGTCTTCCAGCTAGCCTACTACAGCGCTGTAAGTAAACATTCATCTGACAATTTCATATCAACGTCCTATCCTCGCCTCATCACAATCATAGTTTGACAGTCGGTGGGTCTCTTTACATGCCTGTGTAACTTTGTCTTGTAGAAACACTGAAGCATGGGGCGAAAGTTAGGGAGAGGGAAGTCCATTTCATTCTGCACGTGCCTTAGGCCCAGCGCTTTTAGGACAAACCCTGCTAAACCTTAAATTGTTTATTAAGTAGCAAACAGAAGCCAGTTGGCTTGTAGTTTCCGTAAGGGATTTTGTCGATATCATAGGTTATTTTCTATTTTAACAGTAATCTAGCCCGCTTTAGGGGCCATAACACGTTCGGGGATACGACACGACGAAATCAGGGTTGTCCTCCCCTTTTCTGCGCACACACGCAGCGGAAAAACTGGTGCCGAAGTACAACTTCCTCGCCGCCAAACTCCCTCTCACCATCAATCTTGAGCAGCTTAAGCCTATAGGTAATTTCACATCGCCCTCAATACTCGACATGAGTCAACATCGTCTTCTTAATTGTACTGCGATTTACATTATTTTTAATGCATTATATCTCTTTAGCACGCACGCATCAACTCATTCGCTCGCTGACTCACTCACTCACATTCATACTTATCTTAAAACATACAAAACGCCCACATTCACTCAGATTATTACATCAGTATTTAAACATGTGTGATTACTCTCCATTGCTAATATACACGAAGAGAGAGGTGACTTGCTTGCAGAGTGAATCTGGCGAGGGTGAAGTGCTGTTTGTGCAAGCGATCCAGAGAGAAGGAGAGGAGTGCGTGTATTCCATTTTCTTTAGAAAGTCCTGTGGCAGACGCTTTAATTTGAACGTTTCCTCGACTTCTTGATCCTAAAACAGAACAAATGGGGAGATATGAGTAGGTGAAACAATAAATGCAATATGGGCAATATAATGTTGAAGCAAATAGCCCTGTAAAACTGTTATACATCATTTTACTACCAGAAAGTCAACGAGAATAAAATAGATTCAATTTGCTCTTATGGAGCATTCATGGGCAATGCTCTCATGCCAGAACGCGTTGGAATTATGCTTATTGATTTAATGTAGTTTGCATAATTTTTATGTTAATATAATATGCTTTAAAAGCGCATGTTATTAACTTTCTAGTGTGCACATATGCAAAATCCTATTGTTGCCTAATCACTCATCTTTGTGCAGTGCTAAAGTCTCCCGCGTGCTTACTGTGGCCACGCAGCACCACATGGGTGGTGAAATGTCAGGGGAGCACCTTGTTTATTTCCAGATAGTTTTAGTCTGGAGTGCCTGTTTTTCACCACATCATCGTGGCAGTAGACACATGGCTGACGTAAAGATAATGATGACCAGACGCAACATGAATTTTTACAAGCAGTGTTTACACTTTAACGGCCCCCACTTATTTAAGCTGCTTACCCAGGCACTCAAAACCGACGTGTTTATGACTTACAGTCTGCAGTCCAGTAAAGAAGCGCCCGTGATGCATGCTGTTTTACTACTACTTAAGACCAATCTAAATAATTTTCTAAATCCAGGCTCTTAACTGTAACGAATTCCACAGAATCAAATTCCCCGAAATGACCTCGTTTCAACCCACGCTCACGTCGATTTTCTCCTGTTCTCTGCTTTCTGAAACAGTTGGAGAGCTTTGAACAATACATTCTAATCAATCCATACCACAAATTAAGTCATCTATTGAAAATCTAACTTCAGTCGCACTGTAGCAGTCGAAATCCCTGTCTGATCCATCACGCTGCGATTCAGACCAGGTGATTAACATGCTTCAGCTAAATTGTTCGCCTGAGTGCGAAACACGATTGGGAGCCGTATTTCTCTGTCACGGCAGTTTTATGGAATCCAGCGCGCGGTGTTTGCTGTAGTCCAGCAGCTGTTTATATAAGCGAACACCGCTGCACCGTGTCCACTCCAGTCCCTACTGAATAAGCTATGAACTGTACTCCACGAGGGAAAACAGAACGGCCGTTTTAATTAAAGAAAACAAACTGAATATGATATAAACTATGGCATTCTCAGAGTTACAGTATATGTTGCACATGTGACGAAGAGATAAACGGATATTGATTTGACTCGGTTCCAGCGTGACTCAAATACTTTTTAGAAAAAAACATTTCTGGAGAAGGGATGCTTTTTTTTTTGCTTTGTAAGTAGAGAAACAAGGAACTTGAAAATACCAAGGCACATTCTTAAAGCCTGTTTTAATGTGTCAAAGAGTAGCCAATGATCTGTCTAGTGAGTGATATTGTACTTCACTCTTGTCAGACCACAAACTTGAGATTTGTTTAATTAGAAAAAAATCTCTGAATTATTCACATGAAAACAGGAGTGTATCTCATTCCTTGTTTCTCTGTTACCTTTGTCTTTTCTTACTTGTCCAAATGGGAAGGACTTTTCTCCTTACTTGTTAATGGCATTCCTCAGATACTGCTGGAGCCATTTGGTCTTGGGGTTTATGCAGACCTCCCGGTCGCTGTTCTTGAGCTTGGCACTGAGGAAGAAGAAGAGAAGTGAGTGATTGAGTAAGCAAGTGAGTGAAAGACAGAAAGAGAGAGAGAGAACATTCATCTCATTCTTTGAAAAATAAGAGAGCATTTTTCCATATCACACGCCATCACTGCAACGTGATCTTATCAGATCATGTGCGTGGTTTCAGCATGGTGTTCATTTCATGTTGCGTTGCATTATGTCCACACTGTATCAAAAGCTGGCATTTCCTAAGCTTTTTTAATTAGGTTATATTAAGAAAGCTCAGTTCCAGGGAAATCCATGTGAACTGTATCACATTCCCCTTACATACTTTCATAAATTCAATTGTGTCTGTTACTGTAGAAAAACATTGATAAAGAAGTACATTCATAGCTCTGCATTTAAACTATATTGACTGCATTAAGACCTGTCGTGTGTAAGACAGGTCTTAATGCAGTCAGTATTGTACAGTATGACCTCCTTGGTCTGTGTTATATGTGTTTTGGGATGCTGGATTATTGTTTTTTCTGTTTGCCGTGTGCAAAGAAGGAATGTTTCTCTCTAAATTGACCGCACTGTTCTTGGAGCATAACCCCTCATCAGAGCTTGGCCTGAGGACCAGAATTGCCTGGCAGCCACCTCCCAACCTGCTAGTCATCAGTACCGCTGCCCTGTGCTTCTTCTCCGCAACCCGACACCGAGCTGGCGATACTCTGCCCACAAGGGAGTTGCAGGGGGCCTGGCGGCCACCTCAGGCGTGTAAAATGAAACACATCCATTTCTCTCCAGAGGCAAATGACAAGCTCCCCTCTCCTCCCTCTCTCGTTTGGACCGGAGCCTTCCGTCGACCAAATGGCCCTGAGATGAAAGGCACAGGCCAGGAGAGCAATCAGCTCCTTATCCAGTCAAATCAGCACCATAAAGCTCTAAGTCAAATAAAACGCGTAAGAGGATCTTTTGTTTGCGAGTGGGTTTTTTCTCTGCTTATTTTCTTTGTTGGGTAGCAGGGGATGCTCTTTATTTTTCCAGCTTATTTGGACTGCTAATCTGGTCAGGGATTTGGAGGTTTTTTTTCCCCTTCCCTGGCTAAGTTAATGTTTTGTTTTTGATGTGTTCACAAGTCAACCCATCCACCCCTCCACCCCTCTGTCCTCCCCTCCTCCATCCCCCTTTCTCCTGTTTTATCTGTCTCAGCCAAACACCAGTCTAATTGACTTGGCTTGGACTGGTGCTGCTGGTCTGGGTGAGAGCCAGCAGGTAGTAATTACTTCACGGGTAAATGCCAACGGCAAACGGAGGGGAGCGAGCTCTCCACAGGAAAGGGGTCAGTTTGTTTGGGTGGCGGAGGTGACGGACTCAGGGGTGGGAATGGGGTGTGGGAGGGGGTGGGGGGTGAAGAGCCCCGGGCAGAGGTGGACGATGGTGGAGGGGTTGTATCATTGTCGGCTATGTTTAATCTGACCCGAGGTGAGATATCACAGTCGGAGTGAGAGATGCGTGCCGGGGGTTTAGGACTCCCACTGTTCCTGGAGGGCTTCTCTCTCTCTCGCCCTCTCTTTCAAAGGGCAGGCCGAATTTGGCCCCGTCTTGCCAACTTGGCTGCAAGCTGACCTTGTGTCTTGGCGTAACCCGCGGCGGCCTGGGTTTTTAATTGGCTTCTTGACCCCTCTGACCCCCTCTCTCTGACTTTCACAGCTCTGTTTGGGAACCCCACACAAATGGGCCATCTAATGCCTTCCAGACGGCCAGGGCCCGGCCAGATGGGCTCAGATAAGATGAAGGGAGGCAGAAGCGATGCCAGAAACACACAGGTAATCGCTCTGACCTCTGACCAATTAGAGTTTCCTCCAGAAAACAAAACCCCTCAAATTCTCTCTTTCTTGCTCTCCTTCTCTCTATTCTTGCCTTTTTCCCTTCTCTCTCTCTCTCTCTCTCTCTCTCCATCTCTCTCACACACACTCTTTCTGTCTCATTTCTTCCTCTCCCGATCAGCTCATGTTTGTTTTGCATCAGTTTCCATTGTGCTTGTTTGCAGTCCATCACATCCATCTGCGCAGCCAAAAGCACCTCAGACCCACGTGATGGCCGTCCTCAGCCCTTATCTGACCAATCACCTCCCTCCACCCGAGCAAACAGGTACAATGCCTCCTGCACCACCGCCCTCCAGGCACATACACAATCTCACCCAGTATCACATGCCCTCTGGGATGATTACACTGCCATCTCAACATCCATCCCCATTACGTAGAGATCTAATCCTAACTCAATGAGGTGTGACTGTGTATGTGTGTGTGTGTGTGTGTGTGTAAGGGGTGGTGTGTGTGAGTATGAATGTGGATATGGGTGTCAGCTCACTCACATGACTTGGAAGGGGCAGTTGGGCGTGTGGAGGAACTTGATCTCGCGGATGCTGCTTTTGGGCACAGTGTTGAGCGTGGAACGGCACCAACAGCGCTCCACCAGGCTGATGGGCTTGGCTGAGGGAGAAAATAGAGAGAGAGAGAGATGGAGAGATGAGAGATACAGAGAGATAGAGAGAGAGAAGAAATAAAGAGATGAGATAGAAGTATTGGAGGGAAGGAAGGGAAAAGAAAGCGTGAGAAAAAAGTGAGTTGGGGAAGAGGAGGGAAGAATAACATTAGATTTGAATCAACGGTTATCTGTCGCACTCTATACAGCACAATATGCATTATCAGCTCCATAATATATTTTATACATTATTTAGCAATAAAGAAAATATCACAACTGAAATATTTTGCTCAATTCAGGAGATAGAGCTTGTCTGTGGTGAGAGAATTGACTGGGAATTAGTTAATTTAGTTGCGTTTCTCACTAAAAGCTGAGAGATAATTAAAAAGAGATTAGACACTTTGGTCAGTTTTCCCCCCTTGCGTCGTGCTTACACGGCCCTTTTCACTCTCAATGTGCTGAAAGCAACCTTTCTTTCCTGAAGGACACTCTAAAAGTTAGCCGCATCAGTCTTTTCCTATCTCTCTCTCTCCCTTCCTCCGTAAGAGTTTCCTCCAGAGCGGTCAGCTCAGATGGACCGACGCTTGGCATGAAGCAGCTGAAGGACATTCTTTCGTTAGAAAGTCGACGTTGTCCCGGCACCACCGCTGACACCTTCATTTAACATAAAGCGCTCGGCGGTCAGTCAGTGATGAACCACATTCGCCCAATTTGTTTTCCATTTAACATTCGTCTTTTGTTTAACATGATACCTACACGCAAAAGATGGCCACAAATCCTGTGTGAATGGTCCAATTCAACAGTGTGGGTTTCAGCGGCGCCAAAAAAAAACACCTTTAATTGCCCTTCTAAATCCAAACCGTCTTTTGCCTCCAAATAGATAATCCCATCCACAGCCAGTTAGAGGACTGTTTCTAAATTTTTTTCCAAGTGCTTAAGGAAGTGCACGTCTCGGGGCAAATCCAAACCAACTCTTCTATCACATAATCTGGCCCATTAACATGTAAAAGCCCAGATGATCGGGGGTCCAGCAGTGGAGGCTGCCAAAAGTGAGCATCGCGCCTTCCTTTGTTTATCCCCACCCAATTAGAAGCTAATTGAAAGAAAGTGAGCGCCGAGAGGTAAATGGCCACACATTAAAGGGACAATGGGGGCCACTTGGCGACTGAAACAACACAAGCTTTCGCATAACACAACAAACTCTTTTGGCTCCGTGCGACACCTCCCGTAGGCTCAGGGCTTAAGACTCAGTAGTTTTGTTTCACCAAATGTCAAACTGTGGAACATGTGGAGGCACGTCCAGTTGATTCTTAAAACAACATTAAATTACTGCAGTGCAAAATTAAATTACACTTGTTTCAAGAAAGACATGTTCACAATTTCACACCCCAGAAGAAGATAACAAATTATTATAATTACATGCATACTTCAGATATAATGGAGAAAAAACCTACTCAAGTGATAAACTGAATTCAAATCTATCTTAAGCAATTAAATAACATGAAGCACACACAAGCAGCCCATCTGTAACTATAGACTGTCACTATCATCCAACTGCCTCTACAGAGACTACATGTGTGTATAGGAGGTACCATCACAGACCTGTAGATTAAAACCACAGCCATCTCAAAAGTCACATCAATCCCAAAACATTGGCATTCTCATCTGCAGCTGCACTGGAGAACAGCCATAACCTTTTACAGTTGTGACTAAATTTACAAAGAGAGCATAACCTGTTACCTCATACTTCCCTCTGCTTTCAGAACCCATCGGAAAAAACCCACGGATTATTTCCTCTTAAATCCAATGTCACAGAGCAGAGAGAGAGAGAGAGAGAGAGAGAGACAGAGAGAGAGAGCAGCGACATCCGCGGGAATGCACCATCCCTGAGTCCCCAGCCATCCCACATCAAAAGGCTTTAAAACTGCCGGGAGAGGCAGACTTACCGGCAGAGCTGGGTAAGTGCAGAGCCACCGTCAGAAGCGCGAGCACTGCCAGAATTTTGACATCCATGATGAGTAAATCTGTCTGTGTGTGTCTGCGTAGGCTCCTGCGTTTGTGTAGCGGTGGTGTGTGTAGCGTGGGTAGATTCCAGGGCACAATGAGGCACGGTGGACCTCTGCAGAGTGTTAAATGCGAGGAGAGCTGGCGGGGAGCGACTCCCACTTTCTCAGGAAAGGAGGGGAGGAGGAAAGGGGAGGAGGGGAGGGAGGGAGGGGAGGACTCAGCAACCAGAATGCAGCTTGTCTTTCTCACTTTCTCTCTCCCTCTCTATCTCTCTGTCACTAACCAGTCTCCATCTCTTTCTCTCTGTCTCTTCCTCTCCCTCTCTTGCTCTTTCAGTCTGTCTCTGTTGCTCTCTATATTTCCCTCTCTGTCTCTGTCACTCTCTTTTTCTTCCTAAACTTCATCTCTCCTCTCCTGTTCTCAATGCAGACTCCCTTCACTCCCTCTTGTTAATGCTCTCCTTTCTCTTTCTCTCTCTCTCTCTCTTTCTCTCTCTCTCTCTCACTCTTGTTTGACTTCTCTCCATCCCTCAGCTGTGTCCCTCTCCCTCTCTGTGAAACTTCATCTGTTCTTCCTCGTCTGTTCTCCATCTCTCCTGCTCTCTGTCCCCCCCTTCTCTTGTCTTGTTCTCCGCTGCCCCACCAGACCTCCCGCCACCAGCACTCCCGCTGTTCAGCTCCATACTGTTGTGCTCCAGCCAAACGACTTGTTATTGTTTATCCGCTCTGTTGTGCTCTGTTGACTTTCAATTATCTGCCACTGCTTTCTATCTTCCTGCCCCCCCCCCGTCTCTCTTTTTCTCTTTCTCCCCCGAGTCTCCCTCTCTTTCTCCCCCTCTCGACGCGGAGCAGATGTACGCATCTTTTCTTTTCCACGAGCCTTCTATTCCCTCCATCCCCTGTGGCCTTCTCCTCCATCTCTGCGTGTTCTGATCTAATTGCCCCTTCGCCGCACAAAAGCTTCAGATTCCTCCTGTCACATATCTAATTCACAGACCACAATCCCTGCAGAGTTTGCTGGCAAGGAGGAAAACTTCAATATTGTACGGCTGATAAACTCAAGACCAACGTCACCTCATCTCGTTCCTGTTAGCTATACATGTCTATATGTCGCGGTAATGAAATAAGCAGCATATCAAACAGGTGAGGGAATTGAGCCAACCTACAGGGAGACGATCTTTGTTCTTTTCTACGCGTTTTCCCAAACAATTAGCAGTCCTCTTTGACACCAGAACTTTCCGTGAGCACGTCCAATTTCATTTGGCACCGCGATGGGACTGGTTAGGAGGAACCTTTCCGAGACATTTAACAGAACACAGATGTTTGATTTCGAGATTTATGTTTGTTTTTCTCTCTCCAAGAACCAAACAGAGAAATGAAATAGAGAGAGACGAGAACAGAGAACAGAGAGAGATAAAGAGGAACGTACTCAGAAGTTAAAGAAACCGGCAGTCAGAAGAGAATAAGGAGGGAAGTCAAATGGAAAGATACTGGCAGGCAGACAGACAGAAGGAGAGTGGGAAAGGGAGATATTCTTACAAAGGCACAAGGAGAGAAAGAATGCAAAAACACATTTAGAAAGAGACCAACACAGTACGAGACACAGACAGACAGACAGACAGACACACACAGACACACACAGACAGACAGACAGACAGACAGACACACACAGACAGACAGACAGACAGACAGACAGACACACACAGACAGACAGACACAAACACAGACAGACACACACAGGCAGACAGACAGACAGACAGACAGACAGACAGGCAGACAGACAGACAGACAGACAGACACACACAGACAGACAGACAGACAGACAGACAGACAGACAGACAGACAGACAGACAGAGGTGTCTATAAAGCAGCGGTGAGCTGCCCCACTGCTGGTGCATTCAGTCCCTTGGGGGGCCTGGGCGCTGTCTGTGTTTAACGAGCGCTGCGCTGCACTGTGCCGTGCCGCACCTCTGGCTGGGCGCGCTGGAGGAACACAGGACTCTTTAGCAGCCCATAAAGCTCCACGGGCCTGAGCACCAGCCAAATCACCACCAGCAGGCCAATTTAGCTTTAGAGGTGTTACAACTTACGAGAGCCGGTGATAAAAGTTACATCACTAGAGAAAAGGCTGTTGGGGATTTTACTGATGTTTTTTTTTATGTTGGGACCAACTGCTATTGCTGATTGATCCAAAGGTGGAGAGAAAGTAAAATGTCTCATGTGTTTACTACTTAGCATGAGGATTTTACGTATTTGTTTTTTATTTTTGGTTTGTAGCTCACTAGGATACAGCATTACACAAGCTCTCTGAATTTGATGAAACTTTTAGGAGGGACTGGATTCAATTTAAAAAGTACATTTCGTTCTCAAATTTTTTGCCCCCCTCCATATTTTGGTCAACATGTTTGGTGTCGTTCTGTGGTCTGGAATAGGACTTAACATTGCCAGGTCAGACGTGAGGGTCCGTGTAGTAAATCTGGCCGAGGTCCTCCTCCCCAGACCCCACTCCCCCAGGGCTAGTTAGGAGGAGGAGAGGTGAGGGGTGAGGGGCCGACGGCTGATGGAGTGGACCTGCTGCTGAAAGTCCCTTTCTGCGGTACTCTTGACCTGGGTGACAACGCTGCCACTCGTATCCCCCCATAATGCCGCAGGGCAGCGTTTCATGTCACGGTATTAGGTTTCAGCCAGACCCCGCTGCACTTCTTTGTTCTCAAATTTGCCTGGAATGGACAAGTCGCTGAATTCAGCTATGTGGGTGAGCTTAATTGGCCCTTTTATCCTTTATGGTTTTCCACAACCCACAAAAAACACATTTCCTGACATTATGCAGGATTTTTGTCAAAATTGTAAAAGAAAATAAACAGAATAAAAACATAATGCATTGGAACCACAGACAAGTGAAGACACTGGTGAACCACAGACAAGTGAAAACACTGTAACATTTGAAATGAGCTGTGGCACATCGAAATCATTGAATAATCAGCACCCATTATCACGTTCAGTTCAATAAAGATGAATTCAATACACTGAAAATCAACAGATTGAAACAAATCATCCTTTTCACCCACTTAAATCTATTATTTTATTTAGTAGTACAGATTATCAAATTTATAGCACATTTTTCTTGGTTTTATCCACCAGAATTGCAGCTGGATTTGATAGCATAACAGTTAGAATGTGATCATAAACAGACGAGGCAAAGAACAATCCCCTGGTACTGGACGTTGTTTTGGCTAAGTAAACAAAGCAAACAGAAATGAAAAGTGTGTTCAGCACCCCTCCTGTGAGGGTCAGACCAGAGGTTCTCGTCACCGCCATCGCGCAGGCAACGGTTTCTCCAGCCGGTCACTGGGGAAGGGACCCCTGCGTGGCCTTATCCACTGCTGTCCTATCCGTCAGCCCTGACCTCATCAGGTACCTCAGGACTGGTTTCCTACTTACTACACAACACTACAACACAGGAAACAACCAGACCTGCTAGTGTTAAGAATTTATGTCAGTACTGTTGATTTATTTAAATAAACACATCATACTTGACCTTTTTAAATATATATATTAAATATATATATTTTAAATATATATGTGTATATATATATATTTATATATATATAAAATTCTTCATCCACGATATACCCATCTATGGTCTGTGTGAACATCTTGTATTGCCTGAGCTTAGCAGGGAATGGTTATTTATCCTAATACGTTTTGCATTGGAGTTAATGTGAATAGCACACTATTTGTTTAAACTGGAATTTTCTTAAATAGTCTGTTTCCGTGAGTAAAGTCTGCGGTCATTTCCATACATTTAAGTGGAAAATCTTTGTGTACCTTTTCTTTCATCCTGTGGAAAATAATTCCTATTTCTCTTTTCCTCTTTTCCTGAGGTGATGACAGACTGGTTATTTTACCATTCCCACAACCAAACGACAGAAGCCAAGTTATTTATCCAGTGTCATAATTAACATTAAATACAAATACATCACGTTGATTGGCCCACTCAGCGGCCAGCCATTAGCATGGCAATAAAATCACAAACGGACTTGGAACAATAAACATCTCCAAGTGGGCAGCATTTTGAAGTGGAAACGGGCACCCATCACCATGGGCACCATAGTCCAATTACCGACCTCATCCATATGCATATCTAACAAGCAGGTGTGCCATAGCACTCTTACCTAGCCATACAAACTACTCCACAGCATGATCCCAAAGCCCCAATAGCTCCCAAGCATTTGTCTCTGCTTTTAAAGCACTCTTTTTTTACCGTAACCCAGGTCTCTGGTTGATTGTGTTAACTCTGTGCCTTTGTTTCTGTGGGACTGGGCCAGACGGTCGTATTGTGTGGCCGACGGTGAGGGCATTTCCAGAGATGAAAGGCCTCCCTCTGCTGGTCCCTGGTGCGTCTGAGCAAATAAAAGGGTACAATCGCTGGACAGGCCAGCGCTGTGTAATGCAGCAAAACAAACACGGAGCTCACTCCTGCTTTTAGGAGCAACCTGCCGAGAGATGTTGTGACTCGAGGCTGACACGGCTACTCGCGCTGAGCCCAGGAAATCAAATAAACACGCTACCACATGTCACTACTCCTTCTCCACGGGGAGACGACTGAGGGAGGGGAAAAAAATCAAGTTTTATTTGTTTATCTGCATTAAGTGCTCAGGAAGATATTAGTTTAGTCTAAATATGGATATGGAAGTGGAGGTCCTGAGTTAAATCAACACCACAGCACAGGATGCAGGAGATGATGTCGTAGGAGAGTGTCTCTCTTCATCAAAGGAGCTTGGGCAGTTTGAGTCACCTCAGTGCCTTCTACTTATTTTTATTGGTGTGAAGGTTATCAGTTTAACACAAGGGCCCTCTCAGATCCTGAATGGGGGTAAAAGAGACCCCCTGTGGATTAATGCAAGCCTCACTGTTGATATACCCCGCCTCATTGTAACCAGTGAAATTCAGGGTCCCTGAAGTCTTACTCTTCATTTTACTTCTCATTCAAGCTCTCAGTCAAACACTGTGAAGCCCCATATGTCTGATTATCATTAAGCCGTCACCCATGTGGGTTTTAAGGTGGTCTTAAGGGTCAGATTTAGGTCCTAATAAACTCTCTGTTGACTCTCCTACACATACGTGCGGATCTGAATTCCTGGCTTTTCACACTAAGCCCATACTAAAGTGCATTAGCTGGCAGTTTAGGCTGTAGATTTGCCATTCTCGGCCAGTCCTCAGCCTGTGTGAGTGAAAGGCGTCCTCAGCGCCGACCAAATCAAGTTTACTCTCCCGCATTGTGTCCAGCACCCTGGCAGATCCCCAAGAAACAGTCAATGGTCGTCTCATCAAACAAAGGCCAATATAGGCACTGCCTTTTTCCCTGAGACGTGGCCAACAACTATATTCAGCCCTCCTCGAATGCAGCTGGCTGTTTGTGGAGAGCATAGTTTGTGTGGAGGGTTGTCACCATGGTCCCCCCTGGTCCTTGGTGGTTGTGTAGAGAGGTGGTCGGTGGGAGTTTGTGTATGGTTGAGGATGGGGGGGAAGGGGGGGGGGGGGCAGGGGGTCTCTCTGCTCCATCATGCCCACTACGCGGGCCTCTTGGATGGGGGATATTCTCTCTCACGGGCCCCAGTGTACCAGGCCCAGGGTCAGGGGTGTATGGGTGTGGGAGGCTGTTTGGGTGAAATGGGGCGCACGGAGGGGACCTCTGATGGCATGCCAGGCGAAGGCCTCCTAGACTGGGCACGTTTGTCTTCCCCCCGAGGGCAATCGCGAGGGTTTTACCCCCTCGGCGAGGGGAACCTGATGGGGCCTAGCGCAGTGAAGGAGGCCTGACCCCCATGTGTGGGAGGAGGAGGAGCACGCGGAGCAGAGCAGAGCAGGGTGGAGGAGGTGAACGGAGGTCGAGATTCATCTGGGTGATTGACACAGAATAATGATGGCGTGGGGGGGGGGAGAAGACTGGCCGAGACGTCGTCCATGACATCACTGCTAGCCTCCTTTCTGGCGCCCAAAAACAACACATCCCAGAACTTGCTCTGTGCTTTCTTACCCGGCCCCCTTGGTAAGGGGAGTTGAGATGTTTTTCATTTAAATTGACAGGTTTGATTATGCTGTAATGATTCTATCGGAGAGAGCTTTACGAGCCAAGAGTGTGTCCTGGAAAATTCAATCTAAATAATTGAGGTTTCTCACTTTAGACGTCCTTAGTGACAGATTCATCCAAAATAAACATTGGGGACAGAGTTTATGTGAGTTTAGTGGTTTGCCAATTAACATAACCATCAGCCAAACACCTGCAATCCCTTTAATATAAAGGAAATGTCCTTATACAGCATGTGCCTGCGAGAGTTTTGGGGCCAAGCAAATGTTTGATATGCGAAAAAATTGTGGGGGTTCATTTGCGTCGTGTGTATTAGTGTTTGAGACCTATGGTAACAAATACTGTGTGAAAGAGTAAGCTCGTGGGCTTTGCACTGGAACATCTGCATTGCAGTAATGAAGCTGAAATAGCCTCCCTTTCATTTCTCGAGAAACAATCTATCCTTGCGGCTCCTGTCCCTTGGGTCTGTGGGACGAGGCGGTGCCGCTCTGTCAAAGATGAGAGGGGTACCATGTCCTGATTTCAGGGGGTTGCGACCCCTCCTGAGAGGACATACAAGCACACCCCCTCCCCCACTCACCTCCCCAGCTACTCACCAAAACCAGACTTCGCTGACCTCCGTCATTGATGACTTCCTCCCTCCCTCCCTCCCTCTTTCCATTTCTCCTTTTCTCTTTTCATCTATTTTTCTCTCTCCCTCCCTCCCTCTTTCCCCCCTTTCCATTCTCCTTCCATCCTTCTCCCCTCATAGTGAGGCAGTAAAGGCTTTTATCAAAGCTATGGTGGTCCTGCCCCCCCCCCCACCACTTGCCCTCCTTCACTAAAAGAATGAGGCATTGCACAAGAGGCAGCAGCACATTGAGCATTAAAAAGCACACTGAGGCGATATGATCTCAGGGAACCGTAGCTGCGTCTGTGTGCCAGCAGCCTCAAATTGGAAACAGACGACGGCAACTCATCAGCGAGCCGGACGACTAATGGCAGCGCTTTTGAGCCTCTCCGCTCTCACCGTCCGCTCCGAGCTGATAAAACCCTCGTGTACGTGCTCTGGCTTTGGCCCCTTCACCTGCATGCAAACGTGATAAGTGTTATCTCCGACGTAATAACGTCTCGAGCTGTATTAAAGAGAGATGTTGGAGTGAGAGCAGATTTTCTTTTCTCATAAGTCTGTGTGCCATTCAGTGACCTAATCGTTTGCAGCTCTGAGAACATATGGTGGAAGCGTGCAATAGCCTGTCGTTGTTATTAGGAATAGGCTATAGCTGTCAAATATGGTTGTTATTAGGAATAGGCTAAACCTGTTAAATATGGTTGGTTGGGTGGGAGCTTGTCCGTGTTTGGATCCAACTTAGAAACACCTGACCAAGAAGGGGAAGGTGAAAAATAAAGCCTTTAACTGCGGCTTTCATGCGGCGTGGCGGTCACTGCCAAAGAGAGGCGCTATGAAACGGTTCCCGACAATTCTATTTGTATTGGGGTGTTGCTCAACAGGAGTATCGCTTTCTGCGCAGCTTGACAACAGTTCTAAAAGCCAGAGCGACGGGTTCGGATATTCAGGGCGAGCTAAGGCTGATGGAAACTGACGTGTGGCACAGCTGTTGATCTGCAGCCATTTTGGCAGTTACGTTTGACCGGGCACCGGTCCAGCAAAACACACACAGTCCAACCGATGGAACCGATCCTCTCGTTCTCGACGGGAGATCTTGAATTCCCAAACAAATGGACACCAGAGAATTTGCGCACGGCGTAATAACTCATAATAATTAAAGATTATACCTGCAGTTTGAGCTCCTGTTCCATAGGTCAACAGTAAAATGGCTCTGGCCCACAGTAAGAGTGCTATCGGCCAGCCGTGGAGATGATTATAGGTAGTGTTTCTCAAATCGCCTCCTTATTCTCCTTCAGTAATTTGTTACAGAATCCTGCAAACAGCCAACCCCTCACCCCAGAGATTTACTTCCCCTTAATGTCAATTAAAAATGAATCCCAGATGGGTCCGGACAGTAAATCTTTATGATGTGATGAGTTTAGACACATAGAGGTCTATTTAAAACATAGGGAAAAGAATGGACTGCTTGGACATCAACATATCCAATCGCCAGCCGCGACCTGACATCCTTGATACGCATACTGAAAATTGTTCTGAACATTTTTGAACACATGAAGTGAGTAATTGTTCTTGTATTACTGGCAGATGTGGACCTGGGAATTCTTTAAAAGAGTAAAGACTGGTTGAAGTCCACAGAGATAATTGTCTCTGATGGCTTAAGCAAGTCTTAAACAGGTAATTATCAGAGAATGGTCTAGATTCCACTCGAGAAAGCTTTTGTGTGTCTCGTCAATGGGATATACTCTCCCTTGGGTCTCTCTCTGACACATACTTTCAGTATCCATTCAGGAGAGTCTGACCTTGTTGTATTGCTTTGAATGTGAAACCTACCACTTGTCTTAACCATTCTCCTTTACACACACACACACACTCACACACACGCACGCACGCACGCACACACACACACACACACACACACTCTCACACACACAAACACAGACACACACACACACTTTCACACACACTTTCACAGACACACACACACACTTTCACACACACTTTCACACACACACACACACACACACACACACACACACTCTCACACACAAACACAGACACACACACACTCTCACACACACACACACACACACACTCTCACACACACACTCACACACACACACACACACACACACACACACACACACACACACACACTCACACTCACACTCACACACACACTTACACACACACTCACACTTACACTCACACACAGATAGATGTGCAGAAACATGGAGAGGGAGAGTGAGTGAGAGAGAGTGAGAGATCAGGGGTGGCTGACCACAGCGGGGTCTGGCTGGACCCTTTCTCAAATGGGCAGGGGTCATGCAGCTGTGGCATTGTCCAGTAGCCAAGCAGAGCGCCCCCCCTCTTCACACTCGCGCTCCTCTCTCCTCCGCGGCCATGAAAAGAGAACCAGATGGCGGACCGGACGCCTGAATGGTGGGCAACAATGGCCAAGCCCAATGGGTAAGAAGGGGGACCCACGAAGACAAGAGAGCCCAGCAAGATGGCTGAGATCATTTAGAAACACTGAATCGCTCGCTCATCTGGCCCATTCCAAAAAAAACAATCCCACGTCCCATTTGCGCCGCGCCCGCGAAACAAACGCCGTGGCCTTCCGATGGCCCTACCTGTGCGTGCGGGTTATTGAAGTCATTACATGCTTTTTTGAAGCCGAAAGGAGGCCCATTTGAAGTCGATTGGAAGCGTGCAGGCGGAAGTCACAGTTGAAGTGCTTCCCATTAGTCCGCAGACTGGGGCACGTTTAGAGGACAGCTGCGCTCCGATCTCCAGGAATGGCTCTCCCCTCGGACCAGTTCACACTGTCGCACAAGAGCTTCAGGCGGCAACTGATTCGCTCCCCGAATTACTCTAAGAGAGCATGTTTCAAGTCCTGCTTCGAAAATCCAAAAAAGGCTTTCTCCTTCGGGTCTATAAAACCAATTTTAGAATGTTGGCAGAGTGAAAGCAATTACATGGGAAAGCACGAGGACTGGATGCTCAGAGATTACAAGGTGTGTTAGAGGACAGGAGACAGCATCCATCTTGATTAAGACCCTTCTTTTTATTAATATTTAATCCCAAAACAAAACGGTCTGATTTTAAAGCTTCTCCAAACTCCTACATAAACAATTTTTGGAAGAAGCACAATTTCCCATCAACTAAGAACAAGTTGTAATTCGCCCTAATCGTTCCCCCTTGGGTGCTCGGATAGAACAGGAATGATTAAGTTTGCCGAAAATAGTGGCCATGGCTGACCTTGGCTCTGCCCGTTGGTAGAATGTTTCCATGACACATGTTCTTTTGGCAAAAACATGGCTCATGGGACTTCTAATAAACAACTAAACACATTAAACACACACAACACACAGTTTCTGTCTTTCTTGTACTTTTTGATTTTGCACACAGGTACTCATTTATTAAATAATAAAAAATATAATGGTCTTAGTTTTGTTGAGTAACTTGTCTCCTCTTGTGAACAAAGCAAGATGAGGACACACAGCTCACATGGAATGAATTTATTGTGTAGTTACTTTTTTCATTTTTTTTTCATCTCTCTCTCTCTCTCTCCCTCTCTTTCTCTCTTTCTCTCTATCTCTTATTAGTTCTTTAGTTATGCTGTACAGTCAAACTCTTCTCATTTGTGTCACACAAAATCCTTTTCTTTTGGAATGCAAGCAGAGAGGCACATCTGAAACATTTTCTTCTCCCCTTTGGCCCCCATCACCATGACACCCATCCAATGTCGACTTCCTGTTTATCACCACGGGAGCGTATATATCTCGCCCATGTTCTCCCATCACTCACAGCGTGGGGAGAGCCCTGACGTCTGGCGGACCCTGCCAGCCTCTTCATCACAGTCGTAGTCTAGTCTCCCCCATCAGAGTGAGCTCCAGACACACTAGCCTTGCAAAGCCAGAAATATCTTGGCGCGAACCGTCGTTAAGCCCATTGATTTCAACATAGGTGTTATCTTAAATTTAGGAGGTAGGAGATAATGTGTGCGAACTCTCGGGAGTTTATCCTGTGTGCCATTCAGACTCTCCTATTGAGCGTTTGATCGGTTGCATTCACTCCGTCGGTGACGGGCGGATCCAGAGATCCAGAGCCGGGGGGTGCAGGCTGGGCCCATCCATCACAGCTGCCCCACCACGGGGCCTTCTGAGCGGGTGCGGGGGAGCTGGGCGAGTGGGAGG
>NW_027468564.1:54692372-54695780 GCF_046254945.1 Alosa pseudoharengus
GGGGGGGGGGGGGTTGTGTGTGTGTGTGTGTGTGTGTGTGTGTGTTTATGTTGGAGCTTGGTGCTGGAGTGTGTGTGTATGTGTGTGTGTGTGTGTGTGTGTACGCTTCTTTTGTGTGTGTGAGTGCATGAGTGGTTTCACCTATTGAACAGCAGCCCCCTCTCTAATAGACTAGCTTTATCAGCTATTTCCTTGTGATTGACAGATGTCTTTTGTCGGGACGCTCCCGTTTCTTTTTGGAAGAATTTCACATAACCTCTCACAGCAAGACCGCCTCTCCCAGGGCACGACGTGACAGCCGGCTTTAAACAATGAATATTTCATGTTTTGAACTGTTTGCTTTAATCAGTCAAGTAATTAGCTCCACATCTGGAATTAGCATTTCTTCATCCGCACTGATTCATTGGAGCAGCTGTGCTGCGCTAGCATCCAAAATTCAATCCACAGAGGAAGAGGGTATTTGCCCTGGACTGGACCTCGCAATAGCTATATTTTTGTGTGTGATTACTTCCCGATCCAACTTTGGAAGCCTTTTTTAGCATTTGATTCATTGTGTCTGGCTGAGGACAACGACTCTCTTGTTTTAGGGACCCCCCCCCCCCCCCCCACCCCCCCAAAAAAATGCATGTTGTATTACATCGCTAAACTACTCTTTAGAATGTTCCAGGATTGTGGAGCGTATTCACATAGCTAAATCGTAAATTGGAAAAGCAAAGAGACCAATCAGAAGAGACTCCGTCTCCATTGTCTCCCCCCCAAAAAAACAACATTTATTTCATTTACAAAAGTCCGGCGAACATCCCGGGGCCATTAAAACCCAATACATTCTCACTGCCACCAGTGTTGAAAGACCACAAACAAATAGACCGGAGCAAACAAATAGAGAGCCCCACCGCTCAATGAGGGGAGTCAATGTGGGGGAGCTCTAAGGCATTTTTAAGAGTCCCGGCACGCCTCTTACTCCATAGGGGGGCCTAGGGGGTCTAACCCCCCCCCTCACGCTCCCATAGAGACCCTGGTTGCCTGCGGAGACCCTCAAACCCACATTGCGATGGGGTGCCCCCCCCCCCCCCAGTCCTAACCCAGTCGCCCTGTGTCCCCTGCCTCAGGAACAAGCTGCTTCCCGTCAGCGCCACCTCATGATAACTTCATCAAGCTGCTTTTGTGGACATTCAGACTCGCTCAACACAGGATTTGTTTTCTTGTGTTTTTGGTCAGAAAGAGAAGAGCTGGACCCTCCCCCCCCTTCTTTCAGTATGTGGGGGCTTTGGGGGTCAGCCATAAACGCTTCAAAAGACTGATCGTCTGGCCGTCACTCAGAGCTTCAGAGAGGATTAGAATGGGGATTTATTAAGGAGCCAGACAGCCAGTCGTACCTCAGTACCTGGTGAGTTCATCATGAGGGGTCACTGAAGGTAAGAGTGGGAATGGACAGAGACAGAGAGAGATAGAGAGTGAGAGAAAGGAAACGGGTGAATGCTCCCAGGCACACAAAACAAGCCAGTGGGCTGGACTGAATGAAAACATGGGGACTGGGCAAGTCACATGGACACATGCCCACACATATTCACACACACACACACACACACACATAGATAGAGAAATAGAGGGACCGAGATGCATTCATATATTCACAAGTACCACTTCAGCAAACAGAAGACAGAAAAAAACAAAGACAACAACACAAAACCGTGTCACTCAAGGATGCTGACTGAACTGCGTTAACCCCCTGACTTCCACACACAGAACGTTGCCTCAAAGGAGAGACATCGGGGTGTGAGGGGTGTGTGTGGGGGGGGGGGGGTGGGGGGCAGGGTGGAGGGTAACATCCATGTGAATGTGGAAAAAACCCAAGAGTGGTGTGTGTGTGTGTGTGTGTGTGAGCCTTCCTCTGTCCTCCTTTTCATCCCATACCCCCTCTTGCTTTTATTCCCCACACAGAGCGAGAGAGAGTGTGAGAGAGACAACGTTTTACAGCCCATTCTAGGGGAGCCACAATGGCGGATGAGAGCGCACTGGTGCCTGTCTCTGAGACCCCAGAGCCCTGCTTTGAACTCAGGTGGCGTTTCCTCTCCGGCTTCCTCATTCAGGGCCCATTCAGACAGTCCCACCACCACGGCCTGGGAAAACAAAACAGGTCAGGGGTCACTTTCAACCAGCTCTGATCCTCTGCAGGACAACGGTGAGAGTGAGGACGCGGACGTTCCCACTGTCTGTAAATCAACAGCGGCGGTGACGTCGTCGGTCAGCACAAATAGTGCGGCCAGTAAAAACCTTTAACAAGTAACACTAGCTCAGCCCGTTAGACGGTTCACACTTTGGGCTGCAGGAAAGCGTGACAAACCGGAGATCTCCTGGAGGGGTAATCATGCCTGTTATTGCTGTTGGACTAGAGGTTGTTACCATGGCAATTACTCTTCCACACTTTCTTCAATTTCTTTCTGTTTGCATGTTTTTTTTTCTGGTTTCCCTCTCAGTCCAACAATCACATACACACACACATACACACACACACACACACACACACACACACACACACACAAGCTACACACACACACTACACACACACACACACACACACACACACACACAAGCTACACACACACACAGACACTACACACACAGACACTACACCCACAGACACACACACACACACAAGCTACACACATACACACACACACACACAAGCTACACACACACACACACACACACACACACAGCCGCATTGTGGTAAGGCAGTGGTGCTGATCCCGAGCAGGACCCAACAGCTTGCCCTTATCTTCAGGCCTCATCTGCAGCATGGGCCTCAGATCTGCGTTTCATCGCTGACAGACTCTGGCCCCGCAATTACGGGGTCATTTGCGGAGGCCCGACGAGCTCCACTCCTCCATGTCTAAGCCACGGCAGAGAGCCCTCTGAGTGATAAGCCTGGAAGAGGAGAGACTTTTGGAGGGATGGGGGAGCCTCTGATCCCCCACTGCACCACCACCACCTCCTCCACCAGCACCAGCACCCACACTCCCATCCACCCCCGTAGCCATAAACTCATCTGCCGCCATGTTGTAGAGTTATGAGTCCACTTAGAGGACACTCCAGGTCAATCTGTATAAGCCACGATCTTAGAGAAAGTGTCTGGTCAGTACCAGCAGCCATCAGTCATAGGCTTTACACACAGGCCAGTGATGTACAGTCTGTGTACATGGGCCGTTGCTGCAGAAAGCCCCCCTATTGTTGGATGGGGCGGAGGCGGTGGTGGTGGGTGGGGGGGGCGTAGTGTTAGGATTAGCAGGGTTAAAACTCCTTTTCAAATGCAAACATGAGTGAGCTCTTTCTCTCCCTGTGCGCTGAGGAGAGGAGAGTCATGTAGGTTGTGTGTTGTGAAGGTTGTGGGAATCGTTAGGCTTACAG
>NW_027468564.1:54695980-54700980 GCF_046254945.1 Alosa pseudoharengus
ATCCATTAAACACCAATTAGCACGACGGGCTGTCAACCGCCATCGATTTGCGGCTTGGAGTAATAAGTTGTTAAGCGTGGTTAACGGGGCAAGGTAAATAAAGCCAATGACATTCTCAGGCTGTCTGGGGATGTCTTTATCGTCTTGGGTTGTGAAACGTGATTCGGGTTGGTTAGTTATCGCGGTTATTATCTGACATAGGTGTTTTCGAGGGGCATTCCAACCTGCATTCCAGAATCTGAGATGGAGTTCTTCACACCTTAGACAAGGTCAGAGCTGTTCTCTCGCACACTTACAACAGATGGAGAAAACAAGCCATGCCAGGGGTTAGTGTGCTTACACTGGTGTTCCAGAAGCATCCATTGCTATTGGTGGGAATGAGTTCCAGATCCCTTCTCTAGACTTTCCTCTTTAATAGCTAGAAGATCTTACAAAACTGCCCCAAACATTTGTGGTAATAGCAGAGGATTGTATCCAAAGGCAATGTGTCTTATCAGTGTTTCTTTGGAAAGTCCACCCATGGCTTTGGTATTGGTAGTGCCAGCAAAACTGCATAGCAAGAATGACTAGAAACTTTGAAAAGTTCAGTTTAGATAACAAACTAACAAACAGTAGTGTTATTTTCTTCCTCCACAGAGGGCATGGCTAGTGTTAACACTGTTGTTTTGGGAAGTTGGGCACAGTTTGGGCACTGTTGTTTTGGGCAGTTGGGCACAGTTTGGGCACTGTTGTTTTGTGGTCCTGAGCTGCCCATTGCTGTTGGTGGGAAAGTATTCCACTTCCCCTTTGAAACATTTCCCACTTCAGTGGTCTGTGTAAGGACCTTATGTGACTGTCCCAAAAATGTTCATGACAAACCGATGATTTTGTTCCAAGCAACAATTTAGCATCATGTGATCTCACCACAAATCGTACCCATGAATGTACTCCTGGCAGTGAGACCACATGAATGAAACTACTTCAATTTAGAGAAACTACAGCTCTGTAGTTTGTTTTCTCCGGCAGATGGAATTACCCATATCACCGCTGGCTTGTGTTCAGAGCTAATGGTGCTCTCCTGGCGGCTGCTCCAGGCGGCCATGTGTGTGTGTGTGTGTGTGTGTGTGTGTGTGTGTGTGTGTGTGTGTTTTTTTTCCCTTTAAGGCTCCCGGGGAAATCTAAGGTCATCCCTCACAGCGGACGCCTGCGTGGCTTGAATCAACAAATACATTCTCCAGCACTATTAATTTGAGTCATGGCTGCGCTTGCCTCCCTCCGACAGCGGCCGACGGCTGGACCGGGGCTCTGGGCATCTCGTGTGGCCCACCAAAGGCTTTCCTTGGTGGTTCCACCATAAAACGGTGAAGTCGCGCTGATGTACGATGTCGATGTTGACCGAGCCGTTTTAAAGTTGTAGAATGTAGGCTAGCCCTGATGCTTCTGGTCAGACGTGCCGTCAGATTTTTATAGGTGGTAGTAGTTATGGACCTCGGGGCTTGACCTGTCATCTCTGCTCCATGACATTCCAGAACTCGAGGTCATTTGACGAGGACGTCAAGCCACAGAAGCCTACAAAGGTCAGCCGCCATAAACTGCCCACTGCCACACTTTTAATGGCGTGTCCAGAGACAGCATCTGTGGCAACACGGGGGTGTTGACGTAAACCCCACGACGATGCTCGCGCCGCGGGCCTCCAAAAGCAATTGACTGTTCTGAAGTGGGTTGTTTGTCTTTAACAAGGTGAAGTGCTGGCTAAGTCTGTGGTGCTGTGTGCTTTCCAAGCCGTTTAGAGCAGGGATTTCCTCAGCTATGTGCGAACACAGCAGTGGCCGACATTATTGGCTCAGTGACCCCCACAGCGCTCGCCGTCAGGTCACTGGGCGTCATAAACGCTCCTCCGATCCACAGGGCCGTGGAGAGGAAATGGAGGCTTCTTTAACTCCAGGGGTGGGAGAGGAGGAGGAGGAGGAGGAGGAGGAGAACGCAGAGCCTGGGTGGACCTCGCTGGTGTTCTGCTGACACCAGTAAATCCGACATGATCCCCTTTGGCCCGCGCTCTCTCCATAAAACAGCGTTATGAGGCTGGGATGGGGAGGAATGCAGGGGTGTTTGGTGTGGTGTTTCTGTGTCTGAGTGTGTGTGTGTGTGTGTGTGTGTGTGTGTGTGGTGGGGAGGGTTTCGTGGCCCCCACTGCTGCCAAACTGGACAGATGGTGAGAGGGACACCTCAGAGTCAGACAGCTTAACAACCACATCCCTCCTCCATCACCAGCCCACGGGCCCCCACAGTCCCCCTGCTCAGGAGGGAGAAAACAGGGCCTCTCAGCCGAGCAGGAGGATGCCATAGCTGCCTATCCAAGCGGCATGTCAGACCCCAGTGATCCAGAACCGCTGGGATCAGCGCTAAAGAGAGGGGCGACAGAGAGAGAGAGAGAGAGAGAGAGAGAGTGAGAGAGAGAGAGGAGGTAAAAAATGTGAAAGAATGCACTAGGAGAGAGAAAGAGAAAGGGAGGGAGTGAGTGAGAGAGAGAGAGAGTGACAGAGAACGTTAGCTGCAGAGAGAGCGATTGGGAGAGTGAGAGAGAGTGCAGACCCAAAGAGAAAAGAAGAACCAAGAGTGACAAGCGGACTGAAAGAGAGCCAAAGTGAAAAAAGAAAGAAAAGAAAAGCGACTGTAAAAAACAAAGAGAGAGAGAGAGAGAGAGAGAGAGAGAGAGAGAGAGAGAGAGAGAGAGAGAGAGAGAGAGAGAGAGAGAGAGAGAGAGAGAGAGAGAGAGAAAGAGAGAGAGAGAGAGAGAGAGAGAGAGAGAGAGAGAGAAAGAGAGAGAGAGAGAGAGAGAGAGAAAGAGAGAGAGAGAGAGAGAAAGAGAGAGAGAGTGCATGTGAAGGAAGTGAGAGAGGAACGAGAGGAGTAGAGTGAAAAAGCGGATGGTCAGGGCTCTGAGCTTGAGTTGGAATTGTCTGTGTGGTGTGTGTGGTGTGTGTGTGTGGTGTGTGTGTGTGTGTGTGTGTGGGGGGCGGGGTGAGTGTTTGCCTCCCTCCACACTTGACTGCACCACCTTTGTGCTGCTGTCATGCCTCCGTGTCCTGCCTGGCCGCCGCGGGTCACAGCCCCTCCGCCCATTAGATGCAGTTCCACTTTCCCACATAAGCGCCTGTTTGTGTCAACAGTGCTGCGTGGGTGCCGTGTGTGTGCCTCGTCCCGCGGAACATGAAGCCCCTCGGCACCCGCAAAACAATCACGGCCCCGTTAGAACCTCGCCGCCCCCGCGGGTCATAAAGCCAGGGACCTGTGCGAGCTAGCGCGTTCTGCCTCCCTGAGCTCTTGGCCGCGGACCCAGATGAGAGAACGAGGGCGGAACGAGGCCCATGAGAACGTGGAGGGCTTTTGGCCTCCGCTCGCGCGTCATATCTGCGCCGTCCTGGTTTAGCACCCCGCACCGCACCTTTCCTCAGCCCTCCGTTTGCATTGGCTGCCTGGAGCGGTTCTGATCTGCTGTTGGACAGGAGGAGCATTTTGATTTAAACGTTTTGGATTTGGATCTGGAAGATGAACAGTAACACAGACAGGCTCAGCGGGACCTTATCACCACAGGGAGAGTTTCCAAGGCTCTCTGCTAGAACCAGGCGCACAGTGTTTTTGAGGACCACATGCATGCAGTGTTTCCTGCAGTCTATATCTCAGATCTTAGTCAAACGGGGGAAATTCCCCCACTTGTTTGACAAATGAAAACAAAGGGTTTACTATTAATTATGTTTGTCATTCTTACTATTTGCGTACGTCTCGTCTAAGTGTAGTTTATGATCGCTAGAATGTGTGTTGTACTGGGCTTTGTGTCAGAGCTGACATGTCCAAACAGTGTGTGCCTCGTCTGACTCTCCTGTTCTGTGGCTGTGAGAGTGCGGAGCGGCACAGAAATAAAGGGCTGGCTTATCACAGCAGATGTCTGCTCTGTTTAGCGTGATAAGGAACAGAGGTCCCAGTAAAAGCAGCAGTCGCATAATGAGTACAGCTATGGACAGAGTTCATTCTCGTGGTCTAGATGACCCCCCCCCCCCCCTCCCACGCACACACACCCTCGTCCTAGCTCCAACAATCACTGACAGTCTGTTACTCTAACAGGGATGATTGACTTTAGATCTAAATATTAAAGAGAAACAGACGTAGTTGTTGAAAATGGCAAACAATGAGAAGCAGAATAGTTTTCTCCTTATTTATCCCCCTCAGGTTCCCTGAAGAGCAAAAGAATAGCACAGAAGAGAAGAGAGAGAGAGAGATAGAGCAAAAGAATAGCACAGAGGAGGAGAGATGAGAGAGATAGAGTGAGAGAAAAAGAATAGCACAGAAGAGATGAGAGAGATAGAGTGAGAGAGAAAAAAAGAATAGCACAGAAGAGACTCTAGAGAGATAGAGTGAGTGATAGAGAGATAGAGTGAGAGTGCAGTGCGTGTCTTTATTTTTTCATGCTTTATGTTTTGGCAATACTGCATGTACTCATGGCCCTGGCAATGAAGCTCCGCTCCAAATTGAATTTGAATTTATTTAAGGGAGATGCAGACAACAAGACAGGGGATGGAGGAATGAAATGGACAGAAGAGGGGGGAGAGAGAGAAAGAGAGATAGGAGAGAGAGAGATAGGAGAGAGAGAGAGAGAGAGAGAGAGAGAGAGAGAGAGAATGAGCTGTTGAAGTCCGCAGCTGCCACCGGTGAGTGTTGAGTGGTGATGCGGCACCCTGGGCCTCCATTTCAGCACACCAGCACTTTATCATCTCACATGGTGTGTGTGTGTGTGTGTGTGTGTGTGTGTGTGTGTGTGTGTGTGTGTGTGTTGGGGGTGGGGGGTGATTGAGTGATTGGGTGACAGTGGGTGGGTGAGTGATGGAGGGTTGGGGTGCGGGGCTTTCTGATCTAATAAAATGCACAAGAGCATAAAAGAGCAGCCCCCATCCCCCTGGCCGGTTATTCATGCTCCTCATCAAATCTTCATGCCCATTTGTCACAATCACAGTGTGTAAGACACA
>NW_027468564.1:54705980-54780980 GCF_046254945.1 Alosa pseudoharengus
CTCGTGCTGACGGCGTGTATGTTTGCAAAGGCTGCCCAATCAGTGGCGGTGCAAACTGCTCAGGTTCACTCAGACGTGAACAAAGCACTGGACCTGCGAGGTACAGTTCAGACGACAGCCCAACGGTGTCTGCTTAACGTTTTAAGTCCCAAAATCCTGATTGTTTTAGAAGACAAACACATGTAAGTACGAGCTACGACACAGACCATGTCTCTACCCTGAAAAACTTCACTGTCTTTTTTTCTTTTCTTTCTTTTTGTCCAGAGCGATCACCATAGCCCATGTTTCATGTTAAGTTAACTCTTGGCTGGGAGCCATCGGTGTCTGGCTATAGAGACACCAGCTCCCTGAACAGCGGGTAACATGAGTGAGCTCATATTCTCTGGGCAGAAATGTTTATCGATGCAATCGAATTAATCAAACTGGACCCTGTGCCGTCCCTGATCACCACCATATGCAGGAGGCGTCACGCCTGCTTATCTTGTTGATGCACGGGCGGAGAGATCGCTGTGCCCGGGCCTGCTCAGAGTGGGACAGGATCAGATTGAGAACACACAGAGGATTGTGCGCACACAAGGACAAAGGGAAATAACCAATGAAATGAATCCCACTGCAGATAAGACAGGGGGTCCAAGTAGATCAGTATTTTAGATGAAGCAATGTCGTTTAAATGTTCCTAACAACTCTCATCAGAGCTTGTCAAAATGTTATTTCAGAAAATGTCAGGGAGGTTACGTAACTGATGTAATTTTAAAAAACAAATGATTTTCTTTTGGGGGGGGGGGGGTAAATGAATTGTGATAAGTGCATTTAATAGGGAATATGGATTGGGAATATGGATTGAAGTCTGAAACATGGATTGGAAAGAATCCTAAAATGTAAGAGTGGAATTAACACTCGAGGGCCAGCAGAGAGGAGTGAGTTTGTTTTCAGTGCTGGACTGACCTCTACTGACCAATTAACACACAAGGTCAGGGACATGAGCTGACCACCTCAAAAACGTTTTGCAGCTACTTATGTTTTTTTTACAGGCTGTTTTCATTTTTGTTTTTAGTTTGCATAAAAAAATAAAAATAGTACCGTTTTTGACACTGATGACAAATAAATGGCTAATGAAATACAAATGACAAATGCTTCTCTTATCCATATGTCTCAGTGCAGTCACTTACACTAATGGACAGTAACAGGATGTTACACTCAACACCCTCCCCACACAGACATACACACACTCGCACACCCTCCTACTCCTCCTCTTCGTCCGCAGACACCCATCCTTCATCCCACTTCACACATCTGAGTCCCCCCTCTAGACTGGAGTTGTCTTCCTCCTGATTTGTGGCGCGCTCGGCCCTTTGAGTTAATCAGCCGCTGGCTCGGGCTTGACAACCGTCTGGTTTTTTGCGGGATTTCTTTCTGGCTCTGTGTCTCAGCTGCTTAGCTCCGGCCGTCTCTGAGGGGTACCAGATTTGACCGCCAAATCGCCTGCGTGCTGTCACGGAGGCTGCGCTTGTCATGATTGGAAACGTCTGGAAAACGGATTTGCCGAGCATCAGCCGGTCTATTACACGCTGCTCCACTCTCTGGTGGGCCCAGCAGCAAGTGTGAATGTTTCTGCCGATTTCACGTAGATTTCACAGTGCCACAGTGCAAGCAAGCCAAGACTTGTTTAGGTTAACCCCTCTGATGTTCAATTAGTTTGTTTACAGTAGTTTGCCATGCACTGCTTGCACTGAAATTTATTGTTCTAACCTTGGTATGTTTGAACCACAGTTTCATGTCTCTCCCTCTCCCCCGTCCCACCCCCAATTTTCACACATTTTTGGCTTCCAGAGTTCAAGCTTTACGTGAAATTGTAATGTGTGAACAATGCACAGGCTCAGATGGTTTCGATTCTGCTGTCATCGCAACATGCCATTTAAAAAGTTGACAGCCTTCGAGCGGACGGGAACTGATACTCCCCTTGTCCGTATCGACTGGTCATTAATAGTCCGCACCGTTCCCACCTGGCCCGCCTCTGTGGACCTGTAAAAGAGCCTAATCAGGCCTGTCAATACCTCCCAGTCGGGCCCGCTTCAGAGGGGATTTGCTATAATCAAATTAACAAGACCATTACACAGGCCTGTTAAAGAGGGACGTGGGTGAAGATCCAGAGCTGTTTAAAAGTGCAGGCTGAAGTTCTTTGGTAGTGAGCCCTGACTGAGTGGAGCCATTTTGAGTGTATTTCCTTTCACATGCTGAGAGGAAGCAAATATGACCCAGTGTCATTAGCAATTATCGCCACTAGACATAATTGTTTATAGGAATTGGTCTGGCTGTGTATATTTTTCAATCATCCTTCACTTTTAATTCAACATTTAGCCCACATACTTGCTGCTCGGTGTCACTCTTTGGTTCCCGGGGTAGAGATTTTGGGTGCTGAATGGCCAAAAAAAAATACAAAAATGAACGTTAGTTGGAGAGGAAATCGAGGGCTTCTGAACTGTGCCCTCTGGTTGGGCGTTCCAGGCTTGACAAGGTGAGATTGAGAAGGCCGAGGGCGCTGGGAAAACATTCCCATCCAGAGTGGGTTCAGCCACGAGGAGAGGGGAGAAAGCAACACCACCAGAGGTAGCGATGGGACGGGGTGGGGTGGGGGGGCACTCGTAGGTGTGGAGGAGTAGGAGGTTGGCTGCGAGTGCGTCTCTGTTTTTGACAGGCCTGGCATGGCTCCGCAGCTTTCCATATTGTGAATTGATATTTTCTCCTCACTAGATGAATAATGTCTTGGAAAAACTCTGGAAAAATCCATATTCAACCTAGTATTGTGGCCAGTAAGAAGCTCAACCAAGACTTTTTGGCATGTTCAAAAAACAATTTTATTCACCTCAGGTGATTGAGTCCTGAATTATGGAAATCCAGAATTAGAGTCCAACCAGTAAAACATTTATCTGCATTATACTTGGCACACAACTCTAGATCCCTAATGTCACAATTATATAATATGTCACATTCACTGTTAACGGCAGTGACAGTTTGTTGTAAGCATAAGTATTGAATGTCCTAGCTTCCTGTGTGGACTGAGAGCTTGGCCTCTACTTGAAATACTAATAATGTTTTTCAGAATTTAATCTCAACTCCAGTGTGGCTGAAAATGCTGCCTGTACCCTCCTTCACAACCCTGTGCACATGCTCATAGCAGTCAACAGTTTCAGCCTCTTTCAGCTATCTTCTACATTACATCTGGCCATTACATTACCTTTTCTTGAATTCATCTGTCATTCTAAGTAGTCTTTCAAAACACTCAATTATTCCTAATGCCCTCTAATGAACAGAGGCCTTATCTGCTGTGGAGCTGAGGAGTGAGACGCGTGTGTGTGTGTGTGTGTGTGTGTGTGTGTGTGTGTGTGTGTGTGTGTGTGTGTGTGTGTGTGTGTGCGTGTGTGTGTGTGTGTGTGTGTGTGGATGCACTGTGATGATCAGGGCACAGCGCAGAGTCTTACTGCCGTGATATTTCATTTCTGGGCCACTGTGGGGGCCTCATAAACCAGCACTGCTCTATAACTTCCTACCGTTTCCTGGAGAGTATTGTTTATGGCCGTGATGAGGAGTGTAATATCAACATGGCTCGGGGCCAAAGCACAGAAATAAACAGAGACTGTAAGTAATATAGGACACGCTCCTATTAGCCACGACATCACTGATGGATAAAGACATAATGGACAATTACCATTAAGCAGCAGTACTACACAGCTCTACACCATTTGTACATAAAGACATAAACACACACACACACACACACACACACACACACACACACACACACACACACACACACACACACACACACACACACACCTACCCACAGCCTTCTCCACATGCTTACAATTCCCTCTGGATAACCAGTGAACTGAACGGTTTCAGACATAGGCTGACATCCAAGTTTGCAGGCAGGCTGTAAAGATCTGGTGAATATTCAGACTGACATTTAATACTCCATGAAGACAAATATGTAGCAGAAAGTCAAAATAATGAACATGAATCTGCACAGATCAAAAAACTTCAGGTATCCTACACACAACCTGTAGAGACATGATTGGTTTACATATTCTGATCTTCTGATACTTGGCTGTGATATAACAGGACATTACATGAGCTAAGCAGATGTTTAATGTATATATTTATAGAACAAAAAAATGCTTAAATACTCATATGTGGGTCAAAGATGACACTGTGTTTTGCACTTTAGCTTTTGCTGTGGCATTTTCAAAAGTAAACTGCGGGAGATATGCTCTTGACTCAAACTCTGTCCATACAGTGTAGAGGCCATCTACCTTGGCTCTAGTCCTAACTATAATGCCCTAATGAATTTCAGTTTCTTCAACTGAATGAAATATTAGTATGCAGAATTGCAAACAATAAATAGATAAGCCAGACACAGAAAAACCACGTGTTCTACTCAAAGGTCACGGAAAGGTGAGTGTTTACGCGGGACCCAAACACGGCCTCTTTTGAAGTGGTGGAGTGCAGCCCAGCTTCCCTATATTCTTCTCCTTACATGCGGCCACAGTTATTTTTACAAGGTGCAGGTCTATATACATTGTATATGACACCACAATACCACGGCCTTTCCTCTGTTAAGGTGTTTCCCTTTATAACCTGAAATAAACAAACTGTGAGGGGTGAAATATCAACTCACCAGAGCACAGGAAGCACTCCACTGCAGGCCCGAGTGCTTTCCTGTGAAAAGGCCTATAGCATGATGATATATTTTGCTCAGTATTAACTTAAGGTATATAATAATAATAATATAATTGTCCCTGCTTCTCAATTGACCATCAACTTCAATGTCCCCACAGTTGAACAAGAGTGATAATGTAAGTATCGCCTCACTCCATGCAGAAAAGCAAACACCAGTGAAGTGATAATAGGCTCTCCCTTCCAGTGCATTATTGACGTAAATTATATAAATTCAAACTCACAAAATCTTAATTGGGTGTTTTGCTTCCTGGTGTGTTGAATTTCTATGTGAGCGTTATGTTTTAACAGTATTCCCTATCCATCCCTCTGTTTTTTTTTGTTCTCTTTGTCTGTCTCCACACTGTGCCAGTTCAAATACAGAAATCTTAATAATAACCCAGTGGACATATTTTTCCTGTTGACAGAGGAGGCCCATGAAACACTCCCTGTTTAACAGGACGCTGGACATGCGAGAGGAGTTCCTTCGTGTTGGCAGAAGGTTTTTTTTTTTGACTGGGTGCAGCCCTACAGCAGACTTCTGTCCCGGGAGACTGAACTCGATGCTGCTCCTTTCCCCCCTCGCCATGGTCCAATGACTGTGATCACTGTACCGTGAACTAAAATGTATGTAATTTCTGTTTGAGTTGGCAAGACTGTATGAAAACCTGTCTAATTCTCCACCAAAGTTCCCCGGAAGACCGTGGTATCTGTCGACCGAGTGTGTGAGGTAAAATTACCTGTACTATCGTACTTTCTGACTTTTTTAGCAAAACATGAAAAGGACAAAAGCAATATATAGAGCGGATTTGCAGGTGTTTCCAAAACTCAGTTTAACCCAAACAACTAATGGTATAGTGATGGATAAATAGAACGGTGTGACCAAAATGATACTAAGAGAAAAAAATATGTTATTGTCAGTGTTAATAAGGCTTTTAGGCTTACAATACAATAGCTCCTCCTGCTGAAACTTCATGTTGACCTGTTGTGTGTTGTTTATAGGGGATATTGTTGTGGATCGTGTTGTATATAGGAGATAGTGTTGTAGATTGTGTTGTGTGTTGTCTATAGGGGATAGTGTTGTGGATCATGTTGTGTGTTGTTTATAGGGAATAGTGTTGGGAGATTGTGTTGTGTGTTGTCTATAGGGGATAGTGTTGTGGATCATGTTGTGTGTTGTTTATAGGGGATAGTGTTGGGAGATTGTGTTGTGTGTTGTTTATAGGGGATAGTGTTGGGAGATTGTGTTGTGTGTTGTGTATAGGGGATAGTGTTGGGGATAGTGTTGTGTGTTGACTATAGGGGACAGTGTTGGGGATCGTGTTGTGGACAGTCCATTGTGGATCATATTGTGTCTAGTGTGTTGTGTCTTGTGTGTTGTGGACAGTGCACTGTGGAGAATGTTGAGCAGAGGCATCCTGTCTGTTTCCTGTCTCACCCTTGGTTCTGTGAAACTGGGAGTCCGGGGCACATTTTTCCAGCCGTCGCCATGTGAGACACGTCGGATTATTTTTAGCCCTCTCTCCTCTCTCCTGCTCCTGCATGTCCCCCACATGCAGCATTCCCCCCGAGTGCCTGGACCATCGTTTCCCAGAGATCTATGTATATGTCCGCGCCCAGGGAGGACCCCTGAACATGACCATGCCATGCTCACATCAAACACACATTCCCACAGGCGGGCGGACCAATTCATCTGACCACTTGGCAGAAACACTTTACATTTGGGCCCTTTTTTAGAGCCAGTAAATCTCAGTGCTCTCCGTGTGTGTATATCTGTGGTGCTCTGTTCTGTGTGTGGATGTGTGAGGGCTGTTGTATCCTGACAACAGCAGGGGCATAAGTACAATACAGGATTATTGCCAATGTTGTAATAGAAAATTGTTTTATTTATGCCAGGGGTCGTGTTTAAGAATAACACTTGAAGTTGATAAAAAACATTTTCTTGTTTAGATGTTGCAGAGTGGTCACTCCGAGGACTTGATCCATACGTTATAATTGGTTCATAAAAGTGTTTGGCACGCATCGTGTAAACATGTCAGGTCGAATCATTTTGACTTGGTCTTCCTCACAAATGTTTCTATTTATGTGTATTCTCAAAGGAAAATGATTGGGAGCTGAAAAAATATCAAAACCACTAACTGTTCTAACTATTCTTCCAAGAACAGCTCACCCCTGGTCATTCTCAGTTTCTTGAGTGTTCTTTCAGCTGAACCAGGTAGCCCCTTTTGCCCAGTCCTCCCCAAAATAAATGTCTGCTTATTTTAACTGCCATATTTAGTCTTCTACTTTAAATCCACATTATTTCAGACCTGCAGTTGTATAGACTGATAACATAAAAATAGGAAATGAGGAGGACATGTTTTATTTCACTGCCATAAGCTAATGTCACAGTCCTTTTAGTGAAAACTGCACCATGTCCTCTTGCTCTCTGGGTGTGATTGCACTGATAAAATCACGTATCTGCATTTGCATTCCTGATGCTCCTCCAACCTGTAGCAGGTCATTCATCCAGCTACGTTTGAAGCTGAGCCAAACGGGCACGCTGTTCCATTCCACTGCCACTACATTAACTGGAGAGACTGGCTGTGGAGGGGATTCCTAATGAGTGCGCCGTATTTTGGGGGAGATCTTGTGATTTCAGAGAGTATGTAATGGTCTGAGTGGACTGATCCACTCATAAACTACATAAGGGGATGTTGCCATTAAAACCTCAGAGGGGTTCTCATCTGAGAGACATGAGAGCTTAAAGTGATAGAGTACATTAGTCATGGTGGGGGGTAGGATGAGGTCCAGGATGATCTGACCAAGATGATTGTGTGCTGGGATGCTGTGATAAGTAAAATCATAAACCAGCTTCAATCCAGCTAGAAGAAGCACAATGACTTACTGTGCCAAGTGGAACACGTGTAGGCATTTGCCCTGCCTGTCTGCAGCTCTGGAAGGTTCTGACACAACTGGATTCTGTGATCCCTTTCTACCAACAAAACAGCAGTACAGGACTTTATTTTTAACGCTGGAAAATGAGCATCTCTAGGGATGTGTGTTAGTGAATGGGTGGGAAAGAGATGCTCGTTTGAGATGAAAGAGCAGATGGGTAGAAACATACAGTAAATCTTCAGTGCACAACTTTGGAAAACTGGTCCTAAAACCCTTCAAACACCTTTGTGAGATTTATCACTTGTGTAAATGTGGTTCTTGTATGTTTCACTTGGCCAGGTGTACACATGCCCTGTGTGTCTGGGTTAACTGCTGCGTCGCCCCCTCTCTGTAAGCATGTGTGCTTATACATGTACAGTATGTGTGCATGTATGTATGTATGCATGCACACAGGTTTGCGTGTGTGTGTGTGTTTATAAACAGCCCATTACTCTTTATGTACACTGTATGTGTTGATGCTCGATTGTGTGTGTGTGTGTGTGTGTGTGTGTGTTTTCATCCCCACATGTATGTACAGTGCATGTGTTTCATGTGTGGGGCTCCATGTGTGGGGCGCTTAGCCCGGCTTGTTTACGTGATTGAGTGGGCTTTGCGATGACCTTGTGCACTGCGGCGAGCTCCACTGTAGGTCCTGCAGCCCCTGATCTTAACTCAGCGAGCCCATTAAGCCGGCCGCGCTGCCTCCTCAGGGGGCGATCCAGCTCCTCACACTAATGCAGCCGCACTGTACTCCCCTGCATTCCTGGGACCTCCATAACGGTCACTTCTCATAAACTTTGATTGTAATTGCCCCCACCTCAGGTTAAGTGTCAGTTAATGCCGAGGCTTTTGTGTTGCTGTAAAACTCCTAAAACTCATACTCTTCGGCTTATTGTGATTACAACGAGGGCTCGAGGAGTAGTCAGCAGGTGGAAGCAATTTTGGTGGATGAAGCTGCAAGGTTGTGCAGAAATTCCGTTTGCTAACAAACAGCTGCTGTGGTCGTACAGCGTATGCGGTATGTACAGTGTGACTTATAGATCAAATAAATATCCTTTCATGTTTACACCTTGATGTATGAATTTATGTTAAGTTCTGCATCATTTGCAAAGCCCTTCATTACATCTGAGTAGACATCTGTCAGCACAACTGGTTGTGAGTGACCAAAACCTTTTCAATCATGAAACTAAACACACCTAGCCTGGGTTTTCCCCATGCTGCCTTACGCGCGCGAAAACACACCCTCATTATTTCTGAATCTCAGTTGTGATCTTGTATCTCTCTCTCTCTCTCCCTCTCCCCCCCTCTCTCTTTCTCTCGTCCCCACAAACACATGTTAAGCATCACTACAGCCTCATTTGTCTCCCTTTATCACAAGCGAGGTGAAAGCCGGAGTGTAAGTATTCCTGTTATCACAGTAAAGAATGACTCAGTGGCAAAAGACTGAGATTATGAACCAAACCCTTGACATCACCCACATTACATATTCTCTAGTCAGACTCACAACAAGTCACACTGCGTTCCCATTTATCAATGCCACAAGTTGTATTATGTAAAATAAATAGAAACATATTTTAGCAGAAACTATTCCCACAACACAGCTTATATGCAGCCAAAAAGCTATGTTAATATTAAACACATTTAAGTCACGGATGTAGTGCCAAAAGAGAACTTGTGAACCTACACCACCACCACCACCACCACGCTCTTCAGTGGTCAGATTTATCACTGTGAGTCACTGTGTCCAATCAGGGTCTCTGATCTTCACAGTAGTTCATCACTGCGTGTCTGACAGTGCAAATGGAGTCTTTCGTAGCTATTTAGATAAGCGTGGCACTGAAGGCCATTTATAACTCTCTCTCTCTCTCTCTGCGCGGCTCCGTGCTCACGTCTGTCCCATGCCTCTGTGCAGCGTGTTGGCAAGTTAAGCTGCTTAACAAGCCCCTCAACAGGCAGCCCACGGGACGCGAGTAGCGCCGGGCTCACCCTTATCTCGCCAGGAGATGAATGCAGCCTTCATGGGTGCGGCGAGAGGCTCGGGAGGGAGGGGGGTCGGGGTGGGCAGGGTCCCCCCGTCTCTGCCCTGCGGGCTGGGGGAGGGGTATTGTGGGCCGCTGGTGCTGGCGTGATGGATGAGCTCCGTCACGGGGCCGAGTGTGTGGAGGAGCAGCAGACGGGGACGGCCAGAGACGCAGGGATTTGGGGAGCTGTCGTATCGGCAGGACGGTGAGGGCTTTTAGAGACGAGTAGCGCTGGGGTCTGTAGCACTTTGTGTTGCGTGTTGGCGTTCCTTTTACAGCCAAGCTCGTATCGTTTTACCTGCGCTCATAAAACCCAAATGATGTGAAATCAAAACAATGGGCACTTTCACCACCACAGGAACTGTTTAAGAAAATATGTCAGTCGTGGCTGTGTTGGATCACACCGGAGCCATTTTTGTTTTACTCTCTCAAATAAAACATTTTACAGTAGTTCTACATCTTGTGTTATAAATTCATTTGGCAGATGCCTCATTTAAAAGAGCTTTCATGTGAGGCTGAAAGCAGTCCAAGCATGCAGCACTTGAAGTTGCCAACATTCATGCAAGTGCAACAACTCTTGCTTCCAAGATTCCAATGCTACCAATAGTTCCAAAAGTTTTATAAGTGTTTGATTGTAAATGCATTGTATTGTGTAGTAAACTGTGGTAAAGTGGCATGGTTTTCTAGGCCCCTGGTTTCTTCTGAGAGGCAGAATGCAGTTGTCATAACAGAGCAGATTTACAGAAGCGTGGGTGTTACTTTTTAAGATGAATGTCCAGTGATGTAGGAGTGGATGGACATCAGATCATTTGGGGTGGGAGCGTTCTATTATTCAAGGTCACTGGTTACAAGTCATAACATGGCATTTCTTTGTTGGTTACATTTGGCTGTTTGTTTGACATTTTGCACCTCCTGTCACATGAGTAGATGGGCACAGTCTATCTGTTCATCATGCAAGATTTGTTCAAGGTTGAAATGGGGGGTAAAAATGGCACTAAATTGCCATTCACTTGGCTGCAGATTACTGAGCAAACTTCAATTTGGTATGTATGAAGCTGGTGGCCCACCACCATTAGAAACAGATTGTTGATTGTAAAGTGAAGTGTGTTTGGTGGTTGCCACGTGCTGAACAGACGAGACTGTCTGTCAATTCTGTGAGTCAACTTTACAAAGTGTGTGTATAGTCACCATATATATGGGAGTTCAAGGCCGGCTCAGCTCTCGACCGCACGTCAAACTCACAGTAAATCAGACGCCTCGGTCAAACTCTGCGTGCCACCTTCTCGAGTGTCCCCACAGACCACCGTCATGGAGTCGAGAGAGATGTTTTTGAAGACTCAAGTTGCTGGTTTCTAAGACACCTGACTCTTGTTTTTGTTGGTGCATCTCTGTGTGTATGTGATTTGTCCGAAGTAATCTCTTAACTGCAGTCTGATTGAAATTGCAGCTGACCTCAGTAAATGCACCAGGGTAATATATTTCCATGAAGCACAAAAATGAAGTATAAAATATATTTAAATGAAAACAAATGCATTTACCATCAGTGTATTGCAAATATGCATTTGTCAGCCATTTCCAGTCAGTGTAGGTGTGTTGGGTAATGAAGCTGTACCTTAAGTGTTTTTACCCCTCTGCTGATGTGTTATTTCAGCATGATCTCCATCTGAGGTCAAAGGTCAGCTTTGCCTCTCCCACCTATGGGCTGTTTGTTTATCAGCTCAGGTCAGATGACCTTCAGATAACACAACGGACTTCCCCGAGACCTGATGTTGAGAAGTAATTGGACACCCACTGTTCATTTCTCCAGGTCCATCTATCCCTCTCTCTCTCTCTCCCCCTCTCTCTTTCTCCATCTCTCTCTCTCAGCCTTTCCCTCCTACATGCAAGTTTATCACACTGACAGCCTGTGTATGTTTGAACAAGTAAAAGCAGGGTCTCGGTGATAATGCGGGACTGCTGGGAATGCCCGAGCATGAGCGAGTGAGTGAGTGAGTGAGTGAGTGAGTGAGTGAGTGAGTGAGTGAGTGAGCGGTGGCCGCTGTTTGCTGTGCTGCAGCCTGGACCCGGTGGCAGCCACCCGACTGTGCTCTCTCAGGATTGTTTAAACAGCGTCGTCTCGTGAAACAGCCAGCCTGGAATTGGAGATGGAGATTTTAAAAAAAGCAGGAAAGCGAGGAAAGAAAGGCTTTCACTGAAATAGAGGAAGTAGTGAGTGGAGGGTGAGAGAGAAGAAAAGAGGAGAAAGCAGGGAATGGAGGGAGGAGGTGCAGAGGGAGAGAGAGAGGGAAGGGGAAGGGAGGGCAAAGAGGAAAAGAGGCAAGGATGGAGAGAGGAGGGTGTGACAAAAAAGATAGAGAAAAAAGAGGGAGAGAGAGAAACGATAGGAGAGTGAAGATGAACATGACAAATGCCAAAAAAGCAGTGAAGCGATGCAATCAGATCCTGCTTGTCATACTGAGCAGAGTGTGTGTGTGTAAACAACAGCCTCATTAAATTCCTCTAGGCGTTATTTCTTTAAAACAGAATTTAATACCACAATAGCGCATATTTGGGCCTTTCTGACCCTCCCAAACAAAAACAGCAGTGGCTGGGTGGTCTCCGCCAGCCTGAAGTGCGAGGCAGCGACGAGTTGAACAAACCCCTGCCGATTCGCCACGCGCCAACGCTCCTCTGCATCTCCCGTAAACAAATAATGAGACTGGCTGGCCCAGACACAGACCCACTAACCCTCTTAAGCGCCGCTTTAGCACGTACATAGTGTCGCCTCCACCACCGAGGCTTCCTGTTGAGGTCCTCCTCAGATGGTATCTATCAGTCTCCGCCATTATTACTAAATCAACTCTGTGTCCACTGGCTTTATTAAATCCCTGCAGTGAAAACACACAGACTACAGACCTCCACTGACTTGACCACAGAGTGTGTTGAAATTGATGGCCGACTGATCAGATGCTTTCATCCCACATTTAAACCAGTGCTTGTGGTGACGCACTGTTACAGCTACCGCTCTGGATGACCCCTAAGTCAACTCCCTGGACTGTCATTGGTCCAGCTATGCGGCAAGTGTCCCACTTGGGCTCCTGTAGAGGGGTTCTCACGCAGTGTCTGCCTGGTCCACAAGCCAAAGCCGAATCCCTCACACGGAGCCAGGATGAGAGCAGCCTGGATTCCTTCAGGGGAGAGCAGTGTTTGGCGCGGGGCCTGGGTTCCGCTCCAGCAGATCGCAACGAGGCTGAGAATGAGCCTGCTGAGGGATTGCTCTGCTGGCGACGCACTTCATTCATTCATATAGTCATTCATTCATTGCATTCACCAATTCATTTATTTAAGGCTATACTGTACATTTACACACATCATATATTTTTGCATTCACCAGTTCATTCATTTAAGCTATACATTTACACACATCATATATTTTTGCATTCACTAATTCATTCGTTGATGTCTTTGATGACAAAATGATTTGGCCCAAACACATAAGACTTTAAGAGACTAAACACTGGGTATTATAGAGTTGATGCACTGAGAGATGTACTGTATATATGCAAATGCTTTTTGCCAAGTAAATGCCAGGGAAGCTTCTAGCAATTCACTAACTCTTTCTCAGACTTTCACGCCGACGGTCTTTTCAGCTCTTTCAAAACAACTGAGACATACTTCAGGGAAATCATGGTCTTTTTGCTGGCTTGTTTTGTTCTCTTCGTGTAGACGAAATTCCTCTATAATTAATTAAAAGAATTGTATTAATAGGAATGAATATGCCCAGTCAAGAGCAAACATCTTGACTTGGCTGACTCAAGCACCCTCAGGCTTTTCCCTTTACCGCTGGACGGCCTTCTAAAATCCCACAAAACTCTCTCTCGCATTACTCTCTGACAGGAATTAGCATTGCGGGAGCGCAGACCCCCCCACACACACACACACGGACACACAGGAGAAAGTGTGAGAGAGTCAGCCCCATAAGCTGTAGGCAATGAGGGCCGAGGGCCGTCAACACAAAAGCATCTTTGTCAGGAGGCCATGGGGAATCTGTAGCCTTCATCTGCGTGTCTCTTTTCTCTACCGCAGTCCACCAGCATGCTAAGCAGCGCTGTGCGCTCCGGCGACTCCACTCCACTTCACTGTCTGCTCACTCTGCCAACACCAGCACTGGTACAGGAGCTCTCTGACATCACGGTAACCTTTTATTAGAGGCCTCATGGCGTACAACAACACTTTTCAACATATCCTAATCAATATCACAGTTTTGTGGGAGGGGGAAAATAGAAAAAGATATTGTAACAGGATGAAATTTCTGTTGAACCTTATGTAACTGAGAAATGCACATTTATTTAGGAAGCATAAATAACTTACTAACAACTTACTGACAATATACAGTAATATACCAGTGTCACGACATCTGATTTGATGATAATTTAAATGATGACAGACACTATCTGATGCCAATACGTGTAATGGTGTATTAGAGTGAACTTTGACATAAATTTGAAGCTGGGGTTGGTTAAGGCCATAGCCACAGCCTTAAATCATCCCAGGATGTTTCAGCAGAGATCCCTAACATCCCCTTTTATAGCAGGAGGATCAAACTCCTGGACTGAATCTGGACAGTTCTGGATTCTTTCACAGGGTTATTAGCGGAACAGCAATCTTATGGGATATGAGGCAAATATCTTTGCAAACTGGTAATGAAATCTGCCATCTCGGTACGTTCAGTAATGTCTTGAGACCACAAGGTCAGAAACAGACATTAATTCGAAAGCATTCTTCTCACCACTTACATTATTCTGGATGCAAGACATTTTCATGTCATCTGATGAATCACAGGAATAATGCCACAATTCAAAGACACAATTTAAGAATAACACTACGCTACCCTAGAATAATAAGGTTCTATCTGTGTTTTGAGTAGTTCTGAGATATTGAGCTTCAAAGTTTTAGAATTCCATAGAGTTACATGGTAAATTGAACAAGTTCTTTTTGATATAAAGTCCAAATATGTACAGAACTTTAAGAAACACTTCATCTGAACTTAAGAAACTTTCAAAGAATAAAAATATGTAAATAACTCCATTTTGACAAAAATGTCAGTTAGAACCTTATTATTCTAAGGTAGCGACTAGTGGAAATAATAATTCAACACAGCTATGGGAACTAAAGTTCATGCCTGTCTGTCCCCCCGTCACCTGCATTCTTGTGTTCAACAGACATCCAGAGGGACATCAAAGCTTCTGATTGGTTAAAGCCTGAGACCGACTTTCTCAAAGGAACATATCTGTAAATACCACCCAGGCTGTTCTCCCAGAATCCTTTGGGAGCACCCATCGACATAAAGAAAATACTTTTGAGAGCAGTTTTAAAATATATATTATGTAGCTTTAATGTTGTGTGGACAATTTATTGTATAGGGAGCTCCTCCATGGCAATTCATCACCAATCTGAAGCTGTTTTTAATGTGAGAAACATACAGATTCCCCTCGGTGGCTCCCAAATCCATCCTGTAACAGAACAGATTGCCAGCTATTTATTTTTGGCTGTTTGTGTTTTGCAAAAAACTACATTTTCTGTGTGATTCATGGTTGGAGTGAGGCTCCCTTCCACGTGGGAAGAAGAGAACACTGTCCACTCCATTCACAGAACCGTGAGCCTTTCTGCAAGGGTCACTAAAGGTCAACCTGGCCTGAGTATGAGCTATTTTTATGGTTCATGCGTGGCGGAGTGCTGCACCCTGATATATGATGTGTTACATTCTCCAGGTGTGGGCAGACAGGGCTTTGGCCGTTAGAGACGCGCGGGCGCTGAAAGCAGAGGTCTTTAAATCATCCACCCCACTGGCCCGACTACCTGGAGTCACTCGCTGAGATTTAAACACCTCTGTCTCTGTAGTGTTAATCCCCTGAGAGAGGGGGAAGTTGTCCTTTCTCCTGGGTGATATTCAACATGAGGCTGTTTGGATGTCATTGCTTTGTGTACCCACTGTGTGCCTGGGTCAAGTAAGTCAAAAGTCAATCTTAAAAACAGAAGACAGTGAACCAGTGCATCGGGCAAAGTGGGATAGGAGAACCAGGTGCTTACATATTAATCAACTGTATTGTTCATTGTTCATATACACACACACACACACACACACATATATATATAAACACAATAAACATATTATTATAACCTAAATATTATATTATTATTATAAATATGCTATATTTAGGTTATAATAATAGCACACACATAATAGCCACTAATGTTTTTATGTATCTCCTCCTAATCATGTTACATGTCACAAGTTACTTATTTCATGGAAGCCCCTGCCCAAAGTTTCTCTCTCTCTCTCTGAGCAATCTTAATTTGAGCTTGCCAAGAGTCAGCACAAGTAAACACAATTAATCTGACAATGGAAAATACTAACATTTTGAGTAACCCCAATTAAATATTATTTGAATCAGTGAACTTATTTTGTTGTTTTGCTCCTGTCGGGCTACAGCAGTATAAATTTGGAAAAACTGTTCAAGTTTTTCTATGTAAAGCCTCAGGCAAAATGCAGCAGCCTGAAATATAAATATGCGCTCTGACTTTTCAGTGAACTGCATCAAAACAAACCTGCATACACACCAGGAGAATTCCTTACCAGCCTAAGTGTAAACATAGTTAGGTGGGCAAGCATGACCTGAAAGAGCTCTGTCATAGTTGGCACCACCACAAGAATGATGTTTGTTTGCTCTGGAAGGACTTAAAGAAGATTAGGTTTATTCCAATGATTAGCCCGGGCCAACTTTCCTTCTACTTGTAAAATCATTTTCTGCCTCAATTCAAAACAAAGAGCATTGATATGTTCCATATGCACGTAGCCTACGCCTCACGGTGAGAAACACAACTGTAGCCTAATTCCCTTATTAATCCCTTATTAATCAAACAATTTATCATGTATTTGTAGCCTACCATGTTTATGTCTATTATACGCTTATGCAGGGATTACAGGTGAATAGGCTATAATAACATGTCACTCTAATATGTCCAAAATGGACCTGACTTTGTCAAGTGTTAAGGTTTCTGTACTTAAATGTAGGCTATTGCGCAAATTATTGCGTATTTCAGTAGATGATGGCTCATTTACAGTTATACAATTTCAGTTACACTTATACAAAACAATATTGACTTAATGTAAATAATCAGCTGTGGAAGTTTTGTGGACCTATTAGCCTATTCACCTGTAGGTACGATATCCCTCCGTAGACATACAATGCGATAAAACAGAAAAAGCTACCCCAAATGCAATGGTGGTATACCGTGTCAAAAATCACTGAGATTTATTCCCCTTGAATGATAGCCATCCGACTGACCAAACTTAGAGGGTCTGGCTCAAGGACTAAATAACCTACCTAACCTGGAACGCATAGGTACAATTTCTACTGTTGGCATGGGCTCACACGAGGCTATTGATGTAGATAAAATAAACGGAGCCGTGTTAAACCGACATACCCTTCAGGCAACCGTTTTCTTACGCCTCTCTAGGCAACAGCATATACAGAGATTATGAGAGGAAAGAGGTGGATAAACAGACTCTTAACTACAAGAGTAAAATTAATCTCTCTGTCAGTGCGTTCGACCTCTGTGTGTCACCTGCGGATGGCCTGTACAGTACATGCACACACCCCCGGCCGGTGTTTGAACTGTCCACTAATGCGCCCCCGTTAAGCAGATTTGTTTATCCTGAGAGTGCAGAGGAATGTAATTCTTTACTGATACGACCCGTGATAGCATACTAACAGAGCCAGCCAATATCATCATACAGTAGGCGACATTCAGTCATTAATGTGGAACGGAAAATGAGCTTTCCCGCCCTGCGCCAGTGTTTTCGTAGTACCTGCAGTAGAGTGAGAGACGGATAGGGGTCATGACATGTGTCGCGCAATTAGGTGATAAAAACGAACATTACACAAGTGGAAGGCACAGCTGTAGTATGGAGGCCTGTCGCCCTCTATCGTGACACCCCGAGGATATTAGATGTATTACAACTGTGGCCACCCGAAGTAGGCCTACTCTTAGTACGCGTTGAGGCTGACATCTACTGGTCGAAATGGTGTCTGCGCAAGTTCGACTTGTATGGTGAAAGTTCAACAGTGACTGATTTAGTGGAGCCATGCACTCTGGTAGGCTTTATAGCTGTGCATTCAGATACTTTTGTTAAGTCTGTGGTTAAGTTTTCAGAGTACATTGGAACATGTTGTCTACAAGAACAGAAACCCTGTGAATATAGACTGTTCATGGCTCAAGGCCAAAGTATCCTTTTCTTCCACTGTCAGCCTGTTGCTCCTTTTTCACACACACACACACACACGCGCGCGCGCGCGCACACACACACACACACACACACACACACACACACACACACACACACACACACACACACACACATACACACACACACACACACACAGGGAAAAGGGGATGAAAGTGAGACAAATATAGTTCATTCAAAACCCTCTGGGATTCCATTAGTATCTCCGACGAAGACACAGGAAGCCTGTTGCCTTTGAAGAGTAGTGAACTGATGTTAATGATGGAAAATTTCACTCAGCCATATGCTAATAATACATTCCATTGAAATGTTTGGATAAACAGCACAAATAGGTCTGTGCTAATGTAATATTGAACAGAACAACGTGTTACCCTGCCTACTCATATAAGCAGATTTTGAAGTTGTATGAAGATGTCTGTATTTGGACTATTTGCTAAACACAACATACAAGAACTTTTTAATACTTAAATAGGGACATATTAATTGTATCTGTTTGGTTCTATTTGGTACCCCTGGCACATCCATAAAGACACAGAGGACGAGGCCAAAAACAGCACATCCTCCCTGCTGCGTGTTTACAGTAAACAGCCCACGGTGTCCCCCATGTAATAACTCCCCTCTGGTTCCTGTAAAAGGCTCATTGCGCAATGTCTCTTAAGCGGGAAGACCGGGGTGAAGTGGGGCATGAAGGGGCTGGTCAGAGAATGCCCCTTTGTTCCTGGCTGTGCTGCTGGGCTCGGTCCGGCTCTGCGGTTGGACCGGGCAGCGGCCACAGTCGTACCGGCCCACCACAGAGGACCAGGGGAGCGGATGAGGCGACTGGGGATGGCGGAGGCACCTCCTTCTGACCAGTCCAGTCTCACAGGCCCCAGCACAACAAAGCCTCCAGTGAGCCCAGGCTTTGTTATTATTGTGTTTCTTGTTGTTTTTGTTGTCTTTCTTCTTGTTGTTGATGTTGGCAGTTGAGTTGGTGGTCCTGGTCTGGAGGCAGCTGTGGAAATGTAGGACAGTGAGAGAGTGCGTGTGTGTGTGTGTGTGTGTGTGTGACTGAGAGAGAGAGAGAGAGAGAAAGAGAGAGTGTGTGTGTGTGTGGATGTAGGCAGTGGACAAGAAGAGTTAATTTAGTTTCTTGTGAATACAGTTCAGTCGTGGTTTGCCATTGAATCTGTAGGCGAGCACTCGGTCTCTGAAGGCCCTGTGTTGAGCGTTTTGCCTACAAAAATATCTGCCTTTGTGGGGCTCCTTCTTTACGAGTGCTCCGACACCACGGCGTGTATTTCTGTCAAGGAGCCACAGTGCCCCTCTGTGTCCCAGCCTGGCGCTGGAGCCGTGCCTGGGCCCTCTCTTTGAGGGGCTGCGAATGGTGGCCCCCAAAAATCTGCCAATCAAAGACAAAGCACCCCCAAACAAGAGAAAGAATCCGGGGGTGAAATAGGGAGGGGTGGGGGCATAAGGGGGATGGCACAGTGGCAACTCATAAAGGAGTGGTGAAGGGGTTGGGGGGGGGGGGTCATGTTGCCAGGACAACAGCTTTAAGCCCCTGTTGTCCGGCGGATTGGGCGGCGGCAGACGTGTCTGGGCAGGGATGCGGTGCAGAGGGCTTCTTCTCTTTCAGCACCATGAGCGGGAGCCTCGGCACGCCGACCACCACCCTCCTCAACCGCACGGCCGCACAGGAGGCACGGGGCCAGGACATGAGCGCCTCCATCCACGGTGAGTGGGACACGCGCTCACACACACACACACAACTCACGACAAGCCTGGGCTGTCTGTTGAATTATAATGCTGCAATAACAAGACAAACTAGAAAACAGGAAAACAAACCTCTGGAGTGAGAGTGTGTAAACAGACCCGGAGCGTCAACTTTATTTCTGTGTTGTGTTGACCAAAGTCAGTTGACTGTCTTGGCTGTTGTTGGCTATAGTCTATTCCCGTCTATTCCAGCTCTTTCAATTGTTCCGTTTCTATGAAATAGTCTGTATAGTTGAAACTACAGTGGTTTTGTGTGCCCCTCTTTGCTCAGAGTTTAGAGTGTTCAACATCACCATCATCTCTTTGGCCCTGTGCATCCTCACAGTGACCGCTGTCCTCTGCAGCGTCTCTCTCCTCCGCCGCAGGAGGTAAGGCACACAGCTGCAGTCATGCATGTGATGATTAGGGAGTATTCTAATCCATTTCCATACAAAATAGTCCCATTTTATGGCATGTTTCCTATGATGCTATTAAGCAATAAACGCTTATAGTATAGTATGTTCAGTACACCTTATGGTATATTACTAAAACTCTAGATTAAAACATAGATTTAAATGTTAGTGGAATACATGTCTAATGTTTCCTGACTGTAATGGATGGACCAGTGCTTTGCACGTACAGTATGCCATATCACCTAATATGTTGTAACAATACCCAAAATTGTGTAAATTTAGGATTCATTAATGTTCCCATCAATTGATGAGACATTATGGTGTAACACCATACCATACCAATACTACTTCATTTATATAGTCTATGCAAACTACATGTACAAAATGAACGGTTTCCGTTGTCAGTTCAACTGGTATTCAATAACCAAATTATAACATCACATCAGAAGAAGGAAAGATATTAGCATGGGAAAATAAAAAAAACTGTTTTGAAACAGGTTTTGTTCATTCTAGTAACTCTGTGGCTTGAATGGGATGACATTCTAACTGACCCACAAACACACATTTACAGTTGGCCTTGGGTGTTCGCATACAAAATCTGATAGGTGGGTTTATTCACTGTTATACAATGAAGCCCTTATGAAATGCGACCTCAGGCCTGTCTGGACTATTCGGGACAAAAGGTTAAATACGGTTTCTAAATATGATACTTCTAAATATGATTGAAGTTCACCCAAATGTGGCCAGGCAGGCACAAAGACTTTCTTCCTGGCTGAAACTCTGAGATGTAAACACAAACTTCCTCCTCCTCCTCCTCTTCGCCTCTAGGCAGTCCAAGCAGGCGCGTGTCTACGAGAGTGCTGTGGGGGGCTACGAGGCCTCTCTCCCCGCCACCCTGGCAGCGGCGGTGGCGCCTGACCCGTCGTCCGGCCTGGCCCTGCTTCTGAGGAGGGAGGTCCGGTGCAGCCTCCGCCGGCCGCTGGCCCTGCTACGCGGCCGGGAGGCGCCCAAGGACAACTCCCGCATCTACTACATCTACACCAACCCCCTCCCCGTCGGCAAGGACGAAGAGGAGGAGGAGGAGGAGAGGAGGAGGAAGGTGGCAGCGATGGAGGAGTTGGAGAGTAAGACTGGTGCAGGAGGAGAAGAGGGGAGGCGGGGAGGAGGAGGAGTGGAGGAGCCGCCCTCGCTGTACCAGCTCGCCCAGGAGCCCAGCAGTGGCATCACCCTCACCGCCGAGACTTTTTACATGCAGCTGTAGACACGTGTGTGTGTGTGTGTGGGGGGAGGGGGGGGGGGGGAGTGTGTCTTTGTGTGTTTATATATCAGGACAAGAAAGTCTAGAAGTCGAAGACAGGTGTGTGTGTGTGTGTGTGTGCAAGCCAACATCTGGTTGTGATAATCACAAGTCTGGATGTAGTGGGTTCACCCCTTAACCTTTCCGTGTTTACACTTCTTCACTGGAGGAAAGGTGTGGTCTAACCAGCTGTGTACTCTGGCTGATCAGCAGGTGATAAATCACCCTGACAGTCCGTTCTAGAGGCTCAAATCAAGTGGGCAGACAGACGCGTGCTGTTCCTCCACACTGCCAGACCACGTGCTGTTCCAGACAACGGGAGCACAAGGACACAGGCAGATGTGTGCAGTTTGTAGGGTTTTTTTTAATTGATTTATAATAAAGAGACAGTATGAAATGTGCTGGCTGGAGAGAGAGAGAGAGAGAGAGAGAGAGAGAGAGAGAGAGAGAGAGAGAGAGAGAGAGAGAGAGAGAGAGAGAGAGAGAAAGAGAAAAAGAAAGAAGAAAGAAAGAAAGAAAGAAAGAAAGAAAGAAAGAGACTGTCTGGTTTATGGACATATAACAAACAGGAAGGAGAGAGAAAGGAGACAATAAAAATAGTCACTGTAGATTGGCTCAAATAAAAGTCACTCAATGACAACTTGTGTTGGTTGTGTTTTCCAGCGTTTAGATTGGCTGAGACTCCCTCATCAGCCAATCGAGCGCCTCCTTGCGGCCTTGCCTCTCCAGCTCCGCTCCGGTGATGGCGCGGCACTGTTTGTGGTACTCGTTCACCCAATCACGCTGCAGGGAGAGAGGGGTAGGTCACAGGGTGGCCCCACTGATATGGGACAACGAGAGGGCAGATAGAATAACCTTCCCTTGGCCTCACTTGTTGGTAGAAACTTATGGAATCAATTTTGTGTCAAAAAAATTAAAGAATACTTATAAAATAGCAAGCAAAAAAATCAAATCAAAATACCAAATAGAAAAAAATCAAACAAAATTTTTTAACTCAATTAAAAAATACAAGATTGCAATGAAATTCACAATCAGTGAAATCAACCGTTTAACATATTTGTCTTTGCCTCTTTCTCAGTTTTGTTTGCTGCTGTTTTCTTTGATTACGATTCCAGCTTTCTCATTTGCATTGTGAATTGTTTGATTTTTTCTATTTGGTATTTTGATTTGATTTTTTTTGCTTGCTATTTTATAAGTATTCTTTAATTTTTTTGACACAAAATTGATTCCATAGAAACTAGCTTCACTTCAATGAGCTGTAGTTTGTTTTGTTTAGCTGGTTTTCATACAGTACATTTGCATTTCCTCAGAAGTAAAGTTGTAAAGTAGTAAAGTTGACACAATTCAGTTCACACACACACAGTATTTATGCAAATCCTCTGCACTGTGATGATCAACCAAAACAACTCCTGCTCAGTCAGGGTCCGTCCAGCGGGTGGCGCTACTGAGTAACACTGGCAGCCACGACTTCCTCAACTCACCTCCTTCTGCGTGAGCAGATCTGTGTTGATCATCTTGATCTGAATGGGCACCAGCGTGATGGTCTCAAACGTCAGGCTGCCTCTGTTCCTGTAGTTGTACTGGGAGAGAGAGAGCAGGTGACCAGTGGATAAACGGTTACTGTAGCGCTCGCTGCGTTTCGTCTTCAACAAACTTGATCACCTGATGTGGAGTACTGAGCTACTCTTGGAACACTTACTTTGGGCTTGGCGGGCACAACCAGGACTAAATTCTCCAGGCGGATACCAAATGAGCCGTCCTCATAGTAGCCAGGCTCTGAAAGAGTTAATTGATGGTGTTAATGTGAATGTCTTGTCCACTGAAGCTTCACCTGCCTTATATACCTTCTGCTCACTGCATGTGACGTGAGCAAGTGCTTGGTTAGGCCCCCCGTCACTATTTTCTGCCTGTCGCTTGTGTTGCTCTGTGATTTTGAATGTGGAATGTGACTCAATAGAAGAGCATATTTAACGGATTCAGTGTGGACAGGTAGCATTCAATGGCACACGACAGACGTTTGCTCGGATGCAGTTAGGATACGCTGTTATGCAGTAAAGTAAAATATCCAAAGTGAAAGGGATTTGGAAAATTCAGGTTTAAAACCCAGGCTGACTGTTTTTTTAGGTGGAGAAGCTACACTACACCTTAAAAAAAGGGAAACAGCTCGACTGGAGCTGCAAAACTGCATGTGCGTGTGTGTGTGTGTGTGTGCTTAGCACTCCCACCATCACTGACGATCATGCCGGACTCTAGTGGCTCGTCGGCGAAGGTCTTGTAGCTGATGCCGCAGGGCCCCTCGTGCACGTTGAGGAAGCAGCCCACGCCGTGGCCCGTGCCGTGCAGGTAGTCCAGACCCGCCTCCCACAGCGACGCCCGCGCAAACGAGTCCAGCAGGTGACCTACGGGGGGGGGGGGTTTGCTTCAGTGAGTAACAGTCATTCATTTCTGCTAAATGTGACACTAACACAGCTGAGTGGCACAAGTGGCCAGACGAAACAGCTAAACCCAAGACCCGGAAGGCCTTCTACAGACCTGGAGAGAGTGAGTTGGCCTTCTACAGACCTGGAGAGAGCGAGTTGGCCTTCTACAGACCTGGAGAGAGCGAGTTACCACTCCCATTCCTCTCAATGGCCAATGCTATGCTGGCTACCTCAGCCCAGACATGATACTGTGAGGTCATGTGTAATGGTCATTTTCTGCGTATAGAGCTTTGAAGTTCTGGATTGATGGACAGGTTTCAAATTGGACTGTATAGTGGCACTTTATTGAGCTTAACATTCAAAGCACTGCTATATGAATTGAAGACAAAAGGAGAACAGTATCTAAGAGACCTTGAATATTTTGGACACCGCTGTGACGTTGTGTAAGTAACTAGTGTTCAGACTGGTCCGGTCATAGGAATGTTCACTAGCACAGAATGTTTGGCCCTTCTGAGTGCTGTGAACTCACCTTTGGTACCGTTGGGGAAAACTGCAGCACAGACAGCAATCTGGCCCTTCAGGACGTAAGTGAAACACTCCTGGGAGAGAGAGTACAGGAACGGGAGTTAAAACCAGCTAACTGCTTGTCCTCGTACATACTCCTGTCCGGGGCTCTTGGTTAAATGTATTTTTACTGGGTCAAAGTATTTGCCTTTTCGTAATCTGTGGGCGTCCCAAAGTGCATTGTGCGGGTTACATCGGTCGTCCCATCCCTGTAGTTGAAAAAAATAAAATAAAAAAATAGGCGGCATGCTCATTATTACACACAATGGAACAAAGGAAAGTTGTGACGGCGTTTTTTCAAACGTCGTCCTAGACCGAGTCTGTTTATCCACTGCCTTCCATTCTCTGATTATTTAGATGAGAGGAGAGGAGAGGGGAAGAGAGGAGAAGAGAGGAGAGGAGAAGAGAAGAGAAGAGAAGAGAGGAGAAGAGAGGAGAGGAGGAGAAGAGAGGGGAGGAGAGGAGAAGAGAAGAGAGGAGAGGAGAAGAGGGGAGGAGAAGAGAAGAGAAGAAAGGAGAAGAGAGGAGAGGAGAAAAAGGAGAAGAGAGGGGAGGAGAAGAGAAGAGAGGAGAAGAGAGGAGAGGAGAGAGAACTCAGACAACTGAAGGTGGCGGTGCACCTACATGTACTGGGCTCCAGAGTCGATCAGGTAGATCTCATTTAAGGACAAAGTTCTGTTGGTCTCAGGCAGAGGACTATAGAAGGACACAAGCCAGAGCAGCAATTCAGTCACAATAAAACCAAAGGTCGTTCACACTTAACACTGTGAATATACACAATAACAGCAAATATGAGGAGATCTGAGACATCAGTTGTTTACAACAGATGATGCTGTTGTTAATTGCTTTTTGTTCACTGCTATATTGCCTATATTTGTGTAGGAAACATGATGACGACCTACAGTAACAGACAATGTGAGATAATTAGTCACTAAGAACAGGCACTGTAAACGCTAAACCATATCACGGTATTCTAACCTGCTTGAGATAATCAGCCACTAAGGACAGGCACAGTAAACTCTAAACCATATCACGGTATTCCAACGCTAAACCATATCACGGTTTTCTAATGCTAAACCGTATCACGGTATTCTAACCTGGTTGAGGCGGCGTACCTGTAATGTATGATAGCGGCGTTTGGTCCCACGCTGGAGATGGTTGGGAAACTCAGGCCCACAAAGTCTTTCTGCTGGCTTCAAAAAACAGCAGGAAACACACACAGGATTACTCATGCGCCATCAACCACAGCTCCTATGCTCTTCTGCTATGGCATTATGGGAATACAGGGACAGGGTCACGCTTCCACTCCTCTGGGGATACTGTGACTTATTCCAGGGAGATAAAGATACTGTTACAATTGTATAACACACACGTTGCACGTTGCTGTTGATAAAAGTGAGGACATGTAATATAATCAGCATAACATCGATGTAAAGGAATCCTTACATAGAACTGGTGTAGCCACTTTTGTTTACCATATACCAGAAAACAAAAACAGAAAGACATGTGTATGAACATGTTGTTATCACTATCTCCACTAGATGGGGCAGTAAGGACATATCTACCACACAAATTAAACCCAATGCATTGCTCCTCTGCCAAAAATGTCAAGCGTGGAGTTCCATAATGTACCACAAGCCTCGCAGGGGAGTTGGGAACTTCATCCGAGAAGTCTAATACCACCATGGGAAGGGCCAAATCATGTCCCCCTGTATTAGCACCACCATGACGTTATGTGTGAGTTTAGACCAAGAAGAGCAACTGAACAACTGAAACTGAGGAAAATGGATGATTTCTTATGTGCATTTCCATTCCAAGTCCCTTGCGAGTGCAGCTGCAGGGGATTATCATGTCATATGGGGACAAACACAGCCTACAAGAGCCTGCTGGATTCATACCACTGCTGCTCATTTCACCTGGGTCATTTATACAGGATAGCAACCAACCAGATTTGACAACCCTCCATAAACAACACCTGCAGGTAGAGTAGCACCAGAAGTATTGACTCATATGTCCGCTGGACTAAGCTCAGTGGCAGACCCACGTCTCACACAACTCACACACTTCTCCCCTTTTCATCTTAACAACATGAATAAAGGAACACTCTTTTTCATTAAAGAGGTTTCTAACTAATGTCTGTCTGAATGTAAAGTCAACTTGTTTATGTACTTCATCAAAATATCACATATTGAATGTTTAATATTGAATCCTTTACTTATTGGTGAAACATTGGTCTATGTTTTCATACATAAATCCTTGAGTTGCTTTAGAAACCTACTGTATTAGAAATCTCTTGTTGGAGCCACAATCTGTTGCAATGTTGCAAGCAAGCATTACTGATACGCACCATGTTCCTGATAAGCCAGCAGGCAAGTGTAATTGCTGTTGTTTATGAGGTTAACTGGCAGATAACAAAATCGGCCCTTTGTCAACAGACTGAGCACACAAGTGAAAGGTGATGAAGTGTTAAATAGTGAGTAAAAAATTAAAAACAAAAAAACTTCCCCCAATGACTTCCCTTGCTGGCACTTCCCTTGAGCATAAACTCAAATGGTCATGCTTGCTGGGCAACGTTTTGACCTTGCGGTCTTCTTCAGGTTCACAAAAACAGAGGTAGTTCTTGCGATTTAACACACCTGTCCTACAAGGATGGAGACAGCACATTACCTCATATCCATAATCCTAAATAATCCTGTGTTGTGGAAATATGCCAGAACAAATACAAAGTATGTTTGAGACATGATTCCAAAAACAACAAGGAAAAAACTAAATAAAATACAGCAAAAAGAAAATATTCGAAAGGACTTTTTAAATCCAAACTGCAACAATGTCTTGTGAGCCCATTTAAAGTTAGTTTCCTTTTGCTGTCAAAATTAGAAAACCTGTTCTCTGCCTGTTGATGGTAAATGAGACAGAAATGGAACAATGCTGCAGGGCAATATTCCACATTATTGTAGTCCTGGTTGATATTGGGCAACAGTTTTCTACAACTTTATTCATCATTTAAGCAAATCATCATGATCATCCAATTAGAATAAATGGAACTGGTTATGTGGTTGCCCAGTTACATTGCTCAAAAGGTTGCCCCACGTTTCATCACTTTAAACGTATAAGGGGCAAGGTGGCACTGGCACACAAAAATGTGTTGTGCCAACATCACCCATTGTGAATAATTCTCTTGCCTTTACCAGCTACAGAGTATGCAACACATCTTTCAAACTATTCACTGAAAAAGATTGCCGTAGCCTACTGGTTAGGGCTTCGGGCTTGAAACCGAAGGGTTGGCGGTTCGATCCCCAACCCAGTAGGAAAACTGTGGGCTGGGGAAGTAATTGAGCACTGCTCTCCCATGCCCACATCCACGGCTGAAGTGTCCTTGAGCAAGGCACCTAACCCCTCACTGGCACTGCTCCCCGAGCGCCACTGCAGCAAGGCTGCTCACTGCTCCGAGTTAGTGTGTGCTTCACCTCACTGTGCGCTCACTGTGTGCTTTGCAGTGGCGGACATTACTTGAGTACATTTACTCAATTACTGTACTTAAGTCGCTTTTTCATGTATCTGTACTTTACTTGAGTATTTACATTTGGTAAAACTTTTTACTTTTACTCCAGTACATTTCTAGGCCAAATATCTTACTTTTTACTCTACTACATTTTATGACAGCTGAAGTACAGCTGAAGTACAGCTGAAGTTCCTTTTGGAAAAAAGACTGTCCAAATACATGTGTACTTACATGTATAGTGTCTATTAAGTGAGCTAGGCTTTAAATAATGGTGTTCCCTAACCTATGTTATTGTTATATTCACTATTTACTGTAGCTTGTTGACCCCTTGACCATAACTAGCCTCATGATGCCATCGAGCAAATGATGATAGACAATGATAGATAGATATACAATGATGGACAATCTGACACCATCAAACATAAAAGGGAATGTCTTGATTTGGTTCGAAAGTGTAAAGCATTTAACAAAGCAAAAAGTGGTTACTTTGAAGTATCTAAGATAAGATATCACATTAGTTTGTTTTTAGTTATTTTTACATACAACAATTCTTCATTGATTTTGTCCTTGAATGAAGGAGAAAGGCTCAAGGAATGCCTATGTCTGTGTTGAATCATTTCAACAATAGTAAATGCAAGTGTTAAGTCATAATACATTTCAGGACTTTTACTTTCGATACTTACAGTAAGTACATTTGAAGGCAAGTACTTTTGTACTTCCACTCAAGTGGACATGTAAAAGGAGGACTTCTACTTTTACTGGAGTAGCATTTGACCATGTGTATCTCTACTTTTACTCAAATACAGGATTTGTGTTCCACCACTGGTGCTTTGTGTGTTACACTAATTCACGAATGGGATAAATGCAGAGATCAAATTCCTTGTGTACGCAAGTATACTTGGCCTATAAACCTGATTTACATTTACATTTTACATTTTCGTAACTAGTTATGTGCATCGCATGTACATTCAATGGATCTCTACAACTTGACCTGAAATGACCACCAAATTTCCAAACCTTTCATTTCTATGGTTCTCCTCCCAATGCTGGCAGCTACAATTAGCGTCCTTATTATTATGAAGCGATGCTATAATAAAGCTATTATGAAACTATGCTATAGTAAAGCTATTCTGAAGCTATGTGACACACCCAGGTGTACATCAAAAGTGGGGAACCGTCTTGTGTGCCAACCCTTTACCAGTAAACCCTTAAGCTTACTGATGCAACAGTGACAATCAGCTATTTTCTGAATGTTATAAACAAAAGTAAAAGAATCAGACCAAAGAATTAGTCTGTGCATGAGTGAAAATCTGTTCTCTGCCTGAGAGGACATTTGTGCATGTGTGCAGGTGTTTGAATGTCTGCATATCTTGGGCGTAATGTGGGTGAGTGATGTTTGATGTTTTCATTGGCCTCCCTATAGACAGTGTCAAGAATTGATGATGGAAACAAATAACAGGCTTTTTTTTACCTGCGGAACTCTTCCGCCTTGTCAGCCGCCGAGATCTCGGTCACGTTGCCTTTCGGAATCTGAAGGACACAAACAGGGAAAGTACAAGTGAGCGGAGAAAAACACTGCAGCCGTCCACAACATCAGTGATTCTTAAACTTTTTGTCTCGCGACCCGCTCCTCCCTAACCGGCGGAATTTGGTTTTGAAATGTTGCAAGATGGGCATTGGAAGCAGAGGCAGAAAATGTCTTCTTTCATAGTTAGGCTGTGTAAACACCAAAGGCATTATGTCAATGGCAGCCTTTGACTAAAAACCTTTAGAAAAATGCAAATCATTTCGCGACCCCTCCAAAACGTTTGGCGACCCCGAGTTTAAGAACCACTGCACTACATGAACTAGAGTGCATGTGCAGTATGAGGTAGGTGGTCATAAATCAGGACTTCAAAACAACACCACACATGTGACGGCTGAACGACAAAAATATTGTCCTTGGACCTGAAGGTAGTGGGGCAGTACTTTTAAACAATGCACCTTGTTGAAACATTTTGTTTTAGCTGCTTTCAGCGTGAGCATCCTTGAGGACTGCTTTTCTCAAAGTAGTACTCAGCTGCACACTTATCTGTGTCGCCTTTTGATGACCTGGCGGGACCCCAGCTGGTTCTGACCTGAGGTCTGTACTACGGGGTGTCCACACGGGGAGACGCCCCAAACACTACGGATGTGTGTGGTGGCAGGCCTGTTAACGGTGTCACATGAGCGAGGCCTATTACTCTCGCCCTGAATGAGGAAAGACACCAACAATAGCGCGGCCGATGGATTACTCCGCACAACAATGGCCCACACTGAAACCCAAGAGAGGCCCCCACACGCTCGCAGTGTCGGCTGCGTGACTCGGCAGAACCCACAGACGTGCCACTAGGGCCACGCGGCACACGGCCGACGAGGCGCAGAGTCGTACCTCTTTCTCCAGCCAGGCGAAGAGCTCACACAGGGCCACAGCATCCTTGATCTGCCAGGGAGACATAAGGGCATTGCACATCTCACACATGGGCATACTGGCACGTCTCACACATGGGCATACTGGCACGTCTCACACATGGGCATACTGGCACGTCTCACACATGGGCATACTGGCATTTTGTAAACTCACTCAATCACTCGTTTCGTACACTTTCCAGGGAAAGGGGCAAACATGGTGATTTCAACACACAAGAGTACAGTACAACAAATATTTAATCAACCAAATCAAACAAATATTAATATCACTATTCGTGAGCAACTACATGGCCATACAATATAAGTGTAGCAGTGTTATAAATTATGCTTACTAAACTTTTCATTTTACCATTCATATTACAGTTTATGTTCATGGTTCAAGTTAAGTCTGTATTCATCATCTTAGGTCTGTGTTCTTCATCTCCGAGTGACACAACCTATAAACCTCAAAGTGACAAATAAGTGTTGTGATTCAACCTATTTTGACAGGCCACAGGCTGTAGTTGGCTAATGCAGAAGAAAGACAAACATAGAGATTCAACTCTGAATGTTATTGCTATTGAGTCAGAATACAAACCATTCCAAATCTAGATGACAGCAGCCAAGTATTAGAGTTAAGTTTATGGGCTGTATTTTGGGTCACCAGCGCATGGCGTAAAGTTCGTTATTCACCGGCGCGAAGTTGAATTCGTTATTTTGCACCTTTATTTTTTAAGCATTGCGCCCAGGGGTGTGGCAATTAACAACCTAGGGAGGGACCTGGCGCATTGTCTAAAAATCGCTATCATACACCACCTAAACCTGGTCAGAAGTCAATGGCGAGTTGTTCATATGCTATTTTAAGAGCGCATGTCAACAGTCATATTGGCAGGTGCACCCACCATCCTTCTATCATTCATGAACGCACACCAGCGCACGTCCATGCAAAGCATTACAAATTGCACAATTACAATGGTAAACATAATTAGAATAAAGATATTACGAAATACTGTACATCTCATGATGAGTAGTTATTCACCATTATTTGCAAATTGGTAATGACGGTTAAAAGTGATTAGGGGAGAGGCGAGAGACACGTATGGAGCACAGCTGAAGATGCACGGTCACGAGATATAAGCAACTCCTCTGCAGGATAAATGTTGTTTTATTCAGTCATTTGAGCAACATTAGGGTAAGTGTTGCTTTTTCCAGCCTATGTTTTCGATGGTAACCCATTGTCAGTCAATAGTGAAAGTAACTGCATATAACTGTCTTGTCGTTGACTGACTCCTTGGTGAAGTTAGTTTCACTTTGCCAATGAGTTCAAATAATAGACGAGTGCAAATGCGTGAAGGCTATGCTAGGTTTTAGTAAAGCATGGTTTAAGAATGACTATTCCATACGGTCTCGCAAGCAGCCTCCTTCAAATGCGCCGTTGAATGCCAAAATACCGATGCATTTATTTGACATATCGCGCGTTGCGCCGTTAAAGGGAATGACAGATGTCATTCTCATTGGTTTAAAATGATGTTACGCCCCAAACACACCCATATGACTGATTAAAAGACCTAGGAACACCTTGTTACGCCATGCGCTCCACTTTGGAGAATGAAACCCCTCCCAATGTGAACTGGACATCCTACTAAATTTGAATAGACTTTTGACGAGTGACGATGCACTTTAGAATGTCATGATAGGGCCCTATGGGTGTTTTCACATATAGTCGCTTTTAAAAGAACCGAACTCAGTGCACTATAAGAGGACCAGAAAGTTAATAATTCGTATTCGCATTGTGAGTTCATTTGAAAGAGGACTCTCTTTCTGGTGCACTTCAGCTCTGATGAGGCCTCAGTTTTCTTCATGTTCACACTATACCTTCTCTGGGGGTCTGCTTTGGATTATGGGCTATGTAGTTGCTCAGGGTTAGTTATGTTTTATCATCATCATTCATGATCAGGTTGAATACCTCCCGAGGTGGTCTAAGTTTGGTTTGTTAGAGGGGTCTGAGTTCTGTTGGCGTGTTCACATATGCACAAAAAATGCTGAGTCATCGATCTGAGTTTGTTTAGACGGCTGAAAGGGACCAAGTGTGAAAACACCCTAGAACATGTGTGGCCGTCCATTGAGCATCTTCTGGCTTGTGGCTGCGTGCCCATCTAGTAATATTGGTATACGGGAAACCTGTCTCTGGGCATGTTTGTTTTGGACTAAACATTGGTTGAGAACAGTGGAGACTGTTTTGATGATGACTTAGCGGATCACATGCTCAGAATAAACACACATTCTTCATCACCAAGTGACACAACCTATAAACCACAAAGTGACAGATAAGTGTTGTGATTCAACCTATTCCGATGCTGTAGTTGACATGCTTCCAGCCAAATGACACCTACTCAGTTTTAGCTGGAGTTACACAACTGCACCGACCGAAATAGCGATGGATAGAGAATGTCTAGCTAATAGGCTCATGGTTCCCACTCCAAGTCAGATGTAACATTCCATAACTACAATTCCTATAAGCACAATAAATTGAATAACAAAAAACAGCATTTCCATGACTTACTATATAAATGGTACAATATACCGATCAATTCTTCCAGAGCAGTCGCGTATCATTCAAGAATCTTTTACTTTTTTTGAGCGGGAGACGAATAAATGGGCATTGAATAAACAAAGTTGATCTACTCAAGCAAGCAGTAAAGCTGATAACCAGATATACAGATATATATATCAATTCTGTGTGGAAATATTTGTATTTATGTTTTTTGGCAAGTAAATGTTACACTGTTTCAAAAACATTTCCTTATACCATGACTTTGCCCCAAAAATTATAAAATTCCATGTCTAGAACAGACTTTCCAAAATTCCATGATATTCCAGATATTCCATGACCCGTGGGAACCCTGCAGGCTGTATAGGTTACATAATGTCCAATTAATAATGCAGAAGAAAGACAAAACAAACAGATCCAATTCTGAATGTGCTCGAGTCAGAATACAAACCATGCCAAATCTAGAAGACAGCAGCCAACTATTAGAGATAAGTTTATGGGTGTTTTCACATATAGTCCCTTTTAAAAGAACCACCTGTCTAAGGACTTTTTTTTAAGGACTGATAATTGGTGGAGAACAGTGGAGAGTGGTTTGATGATAACTCAGCGGATCACAAGCTCAGATAAAACAGATTCAGATTCATCAGATGTTACGTGGACATGAAAGAGAAAGCAGTGAATCAGACAGGCCTTGTAAAGAGACACGACTGATCCATCAGACCAGGTTCAGTTTAGTGCACTTTAGACTTCTGAACCAGACTTCCACACCCCTATAAACCTAAACCAGGTTCAGTTTAGTGCACTTTAGACTTCTGAACCGTACTCCCACACCCCTATAAACCCAAACCCCTTGGGATAAATCCTGGCTACAGCGACCAGAAACACAGGTGGTTTTACAGTCACCATCTTTAGCAGGTTAGCAGTTCACTCACGTGAGCCATTTTCATCCCTTCAATCTCCGTGGCGTTCTTGACAGCTTTGGCGAGGCAGAGGGGTGTGTAGGGGATGGGGGACCTGTGCATCTATTGAAGAACAAAACATGTATACATCACTAGGCAGAACTACATTTCATACTACTTAGTGGACGTGTTGCCACTTGCCACTAACACGCATGAGTCTGGTCATATGTACTCATATGTACTCAGTACTGCTAAATGTGGGTTATGTTACATAAATGACTAGTAATATCACAAACAATAAGGAAGGAAGAGAAGATACTGTTCTTAATATCACATTCCACACCACTCCACAGCGCCCTGCATCTTCCAAACTTGATCGGCAGGTATGTTAGCTGATATACTGACTTGTGAGATGTGTGGTGGTTCCAATTTGTCTTTTGCCTTCCCCTTTGTTCTTCGTGTTTTGCTAACGGGTATTTGTTACACTTTTTGCCTACTCCATTTCGCCTGTGCCAATGTGATACCAATGACGTATCAACGTTAATACAATGACGTATCACAGTTAACACAATGACGTATCAACGTTAACACAATGACGTATAAACGTTACCACAATGACGTATCAATACTGATGGGCACGCTCTGCTGTAGGGCCCCGTCTCTGCCCCGTCCAGTGCTGCGTACCTTGGGGATGGTCTGGGTGAGGGCACAGCTGGCCTTGTCACAGATCCACACTTTCTCTTTGGGGCCGAGTGCGGCGCAGATGGCCTGCAGCTCGGTGTGGACCAGCTCGTAGGGCGCCGTCTGGATGCTGAGCTCCGGCCTCCCAGGGGAGTCCAACTGCAGGTGCTCGCGGATGACCAGGTTGGCCAGTCGCTTCTGGTCCACAAAGAGTCTAGAGGGGAGGGAAGGGGTAAAACAGAGGTATTGGGCAGCAGGAAATGACATCAACAGAGTCACCGGCCAATGGAAGGGACTAGCAGAGAGACCACATGTAAGATATCTTTCTATCATGATGTACTACACATGACATTCATGGAAATTGTTTATTGTTTCATTCTTTTGTTTATCCAAAAAACAATGGCTTCGAGTTTAATTTAGTTCATGGATGTGAGAATATGCAAAACAAGTAGGATTTGGACCCAAACATCAATAAACTGACTCAAACCTCTTTTACCTGATGGAGTTCAGCCCGACGATGGCGTAAGCGAAAAAGACTGGGTTGTACTCGATGTCTGATCCTCGCAGGTTAAAAAGCCCTACAAAACCAATTCAGAACATCAGCAGAGACAACACCTGAACAACACAACACATTTGCAGGTCAAAAGGTATGTCTGGCATGTCAGTTTTTTCTAGTTGAACAACATAGCTAAAGTTATCTAACTAGTTCAGTAACATCAGTTGCTTGATTAAGGTTAAGAACATTTTAAACCCTTTTACCGTTTGCTGGAGGGAGTGGCACACAACATTTTCACATATTTGCCAATATTTTAATGTAAACAGGAAGTTCATGTCAGTAAAAGCGAATCGAAAATGGAGTCGTACATAGAGCCTATTTTACAAAAAAAAAAAAAAAAAAAAAAAAAAAAAAAAAAAAAAAAACACTCTTGGTGATCCTCCACAGGCAATTCCCACCTCCACTGGCACACTTGAACCAAAAGTGACCTGCTGGCAATCCCAATCAGGCTTCATTAACCACAGCATCATCCTAACCTAGGGCAGCCAATCTAGCACAAGGGCTCATTAGACAGGCTGATGAGGAGTGTGGGGACGGCCCCTGTAATAAGGAGGAGGCCGAGTCGTGATCAACACTCAGCCGCAGCATCAGGAGGATGACAGGGGTTCAAGTGTGGACGCTAGTGGACGCCTTGTTCAGAGCAACGCCGTAGGGGGAGATGACTGTGATTCCTTTGATTTCATTAGCAGGGTACAATACAAGTCAATTGTGAAATTACCTGACAATTCCCTGACTTTCGCAAACTAAAAAGCTGAATTTCCATGATCTTAAATGTACAATAAAAAACATTGCTTCAATAAGCCTCATAACAGGGATACTGAAGTGCATCCCCTATCTTGTGCCAGACATTACAGTTAGTGCAGTGAGGGCAAAACCTATTTTCTATGTTTGCAGGGGTCTTAGCTTTCACTTCCACTAATGCTTTTCATGAGCTCAGTTGTCATCAGATAGTTCCTTGTTCAAATTGGTAATTTCCCTTGCATCCTTTTCAAATAGACCTCTGAAGTTCGCCTACAAAAAAGCTGCCATCTTTGAGATCCGGTATCTGGCGATTATTCCTATGGGAAAATAACATGGGGATTTTGAATTATCGCACCTGTTAAACTCTCGTGGGGACGAAAAAGTCTCTTTTGTCCTCTGCCTTTAAGTGTGGACACTGATCTCCGGTACGCGAGTGCTGCACACTGTGATTTTTGCTACCCCAGAGCTAACTTGCTAACTAACTTAATGGCAAGTTGCATTGCAAGACAAAAGTGTGTTCGGGAAAATGTCTGCATTTCCATTTTTGTCGTCCCCGCAAGAGTTTAACAAATTCCAAATTCCCATGTTATTTTCCCATAGGAAAAATCTCAAGATACCGGATCTCCTTATATGGGCAAAGGTGGGTAATTGGGCTTGTACCTAATTAAAGATGCAAAAACAACAACAACAAAAAAAACAACTCACAAGCTATTTCATCCAAAGCTGTGACGATGAACCAGGAGATCTTCCTCTCCGCCATCTTTGCCCTCAGAGCGGTCACTTTGTCCTGCCATGACAAACCTGCAGCCATGACAACAGCATGTGTGAAATCACACCTTCCCATTTTAAGTACATCAACAGCATGTTATTTTAACCAAGCATGACAGCACATGACATCATTTCACACAATGTAATGATGATACAATTAAGGACAGGAATGATAATTTCATATTTTTTAACAAAAGGCAAGGCAACATAGACTTCAAATGACAGTTTTTTTATCTGATTACTATGCAATAATCACTCTATGTGGAATGCTGAAACAAAACTATGAAAATATATCCTTGAATCAGTGAAGTCACTGAGATACCAGCAGCACCAGCAGTAAGAGGAGAAGGTGTCTAAACATAGTCTAATCGGAGACGTTGAAAACTGATTCCTTCCTCCATGGAAGGCCAGATTTGTGTATTGATACTAATGTGTTCACTAGAGAACACCTGACCTGTTACATCAGAGATTTCATCTTTATTTTCTTAGATTTTTTTTTTTTTTCATTTTTGTTGATCATTTAGAGTAATAAAAAATTCAAAAGTAAAGGTCTAGACATTAGCTTCGCCAACTAATGATGTTTGTGGCTAATGTTTTACCAATGAAAAAACATGCATAGACATTCTACCCCACCAACATTCTATGTACTCCTGAGTGGCTTTATACTTATTTACATAGCCTTCCCATTTGACTGTGTTTTAACTGGACATTTATACATTTTATATCTACTACCTAGATAAGATAGATAAGAAGATAAGAAGCTTTACTGTCATTGCACACAAGATACAATGAAATTCCGTTTGGCAGCAATCCCTATAGCAGCTATGATCAGTAAAAAATAAATAAATCTGTATAAAATCAGTAACAACAAACAACAACAGGTTAAAGTGCAGATAAGATTGCAGTATGTTCATGGTTCAGCAGTCCCTTCACTGCCATGGGAAAGAAGCTGTGTTTGAGTCTTGTATTACACTGTCTGCCAGTCTGCCAGACGGAAGTCTAGTGAAAAGAGAGTGACCTGGGTGTGTGGGATCACTCTGTATGTTTGTTCTATCACTTAGGTCTAATATTGTCCTCTCTCTCACACTCTCCTCTATGTGTTTTTGCTGTGTGACTGACTGTGGTGGCCGTGCGGAGGCTGAACTGACCGGTGTACTTCAGGCCCAGAGCGATGAGTGGCGTGCTGGGGCGCATCGGCCTGTCCTCCCACACGGCGTCGATGAGATTCTCCTGCACGGCCACCAGGGCGTGGCCGGCACTGGCCAGGGCCTTGGACATGTTCTTCCACTGATCTGACAGAGGAAGGGCAACAGGGGTCAGAGGTCATCCTATCAACCGTTGTCTATTCAGGGGAAACTGACTGAGCATTAAGCTCTTTTACAGCAATGCCCCGAGTTTACAAACAAAGAGATAAAAAAATAAAAGAAATACAAATAATGATGTGCTGGACCGGAGCGGTATGACTCGCCAGCGTACCCAAACCTATCACCGACAGTCGGACAAACAAACAAATAGGCCTGATAAACAGTAAAAATAAAAATCCAGGTGCTGGACGGAGCGGTGTGACCTGCCAGCGTACCTGTAACCCAGTCATGCTCTAAAAGAAAATCAGTGGAATCCTTTACTGGAAGCTTATCTCGTATGCTTATCTCTCCTGCTCCTCTAGCTCTGTTTCTATGCGGATTTAGTTTGAAATGTATCAAAACTGAGCAGTGTTTGAGAACATGATAACTCAAAAGTATTCTGACCAGCTGCGATGATCCAGGGGTCGACGCCGACCCTGGAGTTCTCCGGCAGGATGCTGATGAGCCAGTCCTCTTGGGATGGAGTCTCCTTCAGACCTGCCACAGATCACAGATCACAGGCACAGATAAGACACAGTCACAAATCGGTCACATGAACCCAAGACGAACTCTGCTCCATAGTGGTGCATTAAAACAGAATGAGAAAGGATTAAATGACAATAACAACATATTTTCCATAGTCTGTTATCTTGAGGAATGTCAGAATGTTTCCTAGTCAAGTCAACACCCTGAGAATCTCCAGCTGGAAAATGTTCAATTTTCAGAGATATTTGTACATCCACCAAATTTAAGCTTGTACTGTATATCAGATATCTACAGAGATATCATAATCTGAAGTTGTCAGAATAACAGACACTTTTCTGAAATAGGGTGTAAGAGTAATCTCAGGTAACCATTTCACAGAACTACCGGTACTTGAAATGTAAAGGTATCTGGACAACTAACAAACACTATAACTACCTGCCTGGCTATATATCTGGACAAACACCAGTGTTTCCTCTAGGATTTTTTTAAGCAGTGGGGGCAGGCCCGTCCGAACACTCCCCCCCCCCCCCAGCACCACGGAACTGACAACTGACACTTCGCTGCAACACAAACAATTATATTTATTAACCTCTATTCACACACTCTATTCAATGAGCCATTATTTTCAGTTGTGATTGAACTGTATTTTTGGAGAATCTACAACAGGTCTGCAAAATGAATTTTACAAGAAATTCTTCTTGGGGAAACCAAAATTCAAAGAAGCCTTGCTGTGCACATTTAATTTTTCTTTTGGAATAATAACTCCAAGGCTCGGTTATAGGGGAATTCAGAAAGAGGTGGTCCATTGATGCTGAGTAGCATACATGCTGTTAGATCAGGGGTGGGCAAACGTTTTGGCTCAAGGGCCACATTGGGTTTTGAAAATTGCCGCACAACAACCCCCCCCCCCACGACACATACATAAAAAACTATTGTTTTTATAGCCTATAATTTAGTATGAAAAGTATTTCTTTTAAAATATGAATTAAAAATACTGCTAATTGTATGCAGTTTATCAAATGTATAAATTGTGCACTGTCGCTTTAAGACAGTCACTTTAATTCACGATTATTTCTCAATGATCTTCTGCCTGCACCGCTATGGCTAGTGCTGTGCCTATGGCTGGGCCCTCTCACAGTTTTTAAATGGTCAGTAGTGGGAACTTCTTCCTTTTAAAAGTTTCTTATAAGAAGGAGATGTCAATTATCAACAATGGCAAGCCAGCTGGAACCTGCGGCTCTCTCTCCCTCTCGTGAGTGCAGACGCGTTCCCAATTAAATGGATCGCATAACGTTCACATTAGATCTGCTGCAAAGGAGATAACTAAGAGTTAACTTAGTTTAACATGATGTTATCTCTATTTAACATGATGTTTTGACATTGACATTGCAAACGTTCTCTAAGGAGAATGAAAAGCAGTTTGCAGTAAGGCTAACCAACGTCGTCTCTATCGCAGGAAAAAAATAGCGAGCAGCCTGATAACCAAATGAAATGCTCGGCGGGCCGGAGTTTGCCGACCCCTGGCCTAGGCTAAGCATTCTGTAGCCTAATTCGTTAGAAAATAAAAAAAATGGTTGCACTTCTTTTTGCTAATTTATTTTCACATTTAGCAACAAGGGTAACAAACGTTTAGGTCGTGCGGCCTTTGTGCGTCTGTGTAGCCCAAATCATTAAAAAAATAAACTTTTCCGTGTCATACAACACAACTATTTACTTTAACATCATTACATCTATTACTACATCTGTAGACTATTTCCAATTTGTATTATGTTAGTGACTCACTTATCGTTTTAATGTTTCCAGATGTTTGATATCAGGACGTGAGCGGTCAAAACTGACAAGTTGAACGTTGTCTTATTAAAACGGACCCACCGCGGTGACGTTTTTGGTGGAGGTGTTGTTTAATAGTGACTCAGAAGAAAGCAAACGTTTGGACAATAAGCACATCCACACACTATGTGGAGTTAAACTGGACAGCCCCAAACCTCTGAATAGTTCTGCTTGTTGTTAAATTGCAATGTTAGCGGCCGCCAACGGGGGTGCATAATGTCGGCAGGATAATTTAAAAGGCAACTGCGACTATTGTGCGTCTGCCCCATTTCTGATACCGTGGGGGAAGAAAATTAAACCGTGGCGGGCCGCCACTACCAAATCAACATAGAGGAAACACTGAAACACTATATAACTACCTGCCTGGCTATATATCTGGACAAACACTATATAACTACCTGCATGGCTATATATCTAGACAAACACTATAACTACCTGCCTGGCTATATATCTGGACAAACACTATATAACTACCTGCATGGCTATATATCTAAACAAACACTATATAACTACCTGCATGGCTATATATCTAGACAAACACTATATAACTACCTGCCTGGCTATATATTTAGACAAACACTATATAACTACCTGCCTGGCTATATATTTAGACCAACACTATATAACTACCTGCATGGCTCAGCCTCGTAATAACACATTTGTATTTATAATAATAACGTCCAACATGGCTTCCACCAACAGAGATGAATTGCACTTAGGAACCCTAATCTTATCTCCTTTACTAATCTTCGATCCGTGCATCAGTACTCCCAACATGTGATCCATGATAACAGGATACTGCTGGTATATGACAGTGTGCTACAGTGGCTATATCATAAGATCCTTATGCTGAACGTGAGTGTTTTGGTCGTGGGACACTGTGGTGGTGGAGACGACGGCGGTGACGGACACCGCCTGCCTTACCCATCTTCATGAGGGTCCAGTTGGTGTCCATCTGCTGGCTGGCCTGCAGGAAGTAGCGTCCGTCCGTCCACATGGCGGCGTGCTGCTCTGTGATGATGGCGGTGCCTGAGTGAGAGAACAGGTCAACAATCATTTCAAACTTTTCAAACAAAAGAAACTTCACAGCTATTCATAAAGGTGAAGATAGCCTAATGACCAAATATGGGGCTAGAGAACCGGCGCATAGACATCCTCTCTCTTAGCTTGCGGGTGCTTTGCTGCTTTGTTTTCTATTCCCTCATCAACACCCAGCTCAGTTAGCATGGCCATACCTTTGTTTTACCACAACATCTCATGTTGCTTATAACTGCAATATAATTTCATTAAGGTCATATGGGTTTACAAGCAGCCGTTTTGACTTGCTATGAGAACATGTCATGTCCGTTCTCATCTTCTTGAGTTGGTTCCGTTTTATGAAACAAAAGCAACAGGAGGCAGGCTGGCATTGTGATTTGTCGCGATTGACCCCGGTCAATGGCCCTTTATCATGATACCATCTGAGGGCTGTTAATGCTTATATTACTCCCCGAGTCTCACTCAGCTTTACGAGTGCTGGTGGGCACGGGCGGGCATACACACACACACACACACACACACACACACACACACACACACACACACACACAAACACACAAGGCCTCACCTGCAGAGCCATTGAAACCACTGATGAATTCACGTCTGCAGTCACAGGGGGCAATGTATTCACTCTGCAATAAATGTAGTGCACAGTAGGGAACGAGAGAGGGAGGGAGGGAGGGAATGGAAGAGAGAGGGAGGGAGGGATGGAGGGATGTGGGGGAGGAGTGAGACATAACAGAGAGGGGATCAGCTGTGTGTGCAATCAGAGCTGGAGAACACTCTGCCCAACTCATGGCCAGAGTTTAAAAGCCCTGTCAGACACTGGCCCTAATCAAAGGTGATCAGAGAACAGGAGCGGGATCAGACAAAATGAGCATGTGCACAGAGAGAGAGACAGAGAGAGACAGATAGAGAGAGAGAGAGAGAGAGAGAGAGAGAGAGAGAAGAGAAGAAGTAGAGAAAACAGTTGTTTCTAGGCTATTTAAAAGTACAGCCAGTGATAACAAGCAAGTTCAAGCCCACATTCAGTGAACATCTCCTCACAATTCACTAGCTGCCCATCCTGTAAACTGTAAAACAAAAAAAGGTCTCTGTAGGCACCCTAGACTCGTTTGTCATTTTCCTTCAGTACGTCGTCTGGGATTAGGGTATATTCACAGGTTTTCTCAGGCCAAATTTTACCTGTCTAATCAGCGAACAGAGGGGGATGGCTGAGAACGATGACGTTGAGGTTGTGCGCTAGAGACATATGTCACGAGTCACGACCAAACATTAGCGATTGTTTATGGTAGATCCAGAGTGGCTCTGGGCAGATCCAATAGTTTTAAACTTCAACAGAGTACTTGCCTTCAAGGAAGTTAACGCTTGGCAATGGAAAGTGTCCAGAGTCTCTGTACATTATGAAATGGTAAGGTAGTGGTGGTAATTTTGATACCACTCTTTTCCACTTTCTCTCAGTAGTCTTACGTCAACACCTGGTTAATTCAATAATTGTATGTAGACTATAATTCTAAGCATAGCATGACTAAAACAGTATTATTTCAAGTTTTATCTTTTATCGAAAAATTCCAGTTTCATCCATTTAAGAATATATTTGATAATATATAACGTGTTGATCTGTCTATTTAAATAGGGCTGTTGCACAGGGTGTACCTGGTGCGCATCTCCAGATGGTACTATGTAGGCCTGGATGGGTTCTTTGAGGTACTTGCCGTTCCTCATTGCCTGGCGGAGTTGCCTCAGCAACTCCACAGTGATCTTTGGGGACATGGCAGCGTCTGCAGGAAGACATTCTGTTAAAGATGGCCACCGTCGACAGTGCAGAACATATATTTAAACGTAGTCAACAAAGATGCATGAGAAACTACATGAAACATGATATTTTTCAGTCTAATAGACCAACACACATACAACAGTAACATGGGCTCAAAATGGCTGACTCCCAATTGATTATTAACGATAACACAGTATATAATTGAGTAAAACAATTGAGCTTGTTAATAATCAGAATCAATTTGTGAGACAAATAAGGGTAATTTATTAACATGAACATAAGACGATTACCTGAACCCATGATTGTGCCGTACAAGACCGAGAGATCAGGAAGGAAACGTGGAGCTCGAAGTCAGCAAGTCTAAGATCTTTAACCTTTAAGTCTGCCAGGCTGTGGTTACCAATAGCGCTCACGCTGCTTTAGTTAAACATTGACCACTTGTTATCCAATTTAGACAATAAACTATCCCCCAGAGATACCAGGCCCTATTCACTTCACTAAACCAGTAACACTGATATTGCATTGCTTGTTGTGACATTAAAATATATCTTAAACTGAATCAGTCTCTTTTTTAATCGTTTAGGCCTACTGCTGGGAGTCAAACAATGTTGATGCTTCAGTCAACCTTTATGATGGTTAGGGCCATCATCCAATCAGCTACCCAAAAGCATCGCAGAGCACACTGATTGGCTGAACTCATACAGTGTTTACTGGAAATGAGAACTATTTTTTCTTGTAGACTACTTTTTTATCGCACGAGTCGTTTTAGGTTATCAAATATGTACGTTAAAAAGACATACCCACAGAGTTCATCTTGATGCAAAACAATGCTTTTAGATTGAAGCGATTTTATGTTGATGTCAGCGGCTGATGATGAAAGGTGTGGCACCCATTTCACCGTTACCCCTAACTAAACTAAAAAAGGGAGGTCGTCTGCCTCAAACGTGACTTTTTTCATGAACTGAGATGGAATACTTAAAGGCCTCTTTAATTGCCCACAACTATTTTGCTAATTCATTAGCCGAGGCCACAAGAAAAATATGATAAGCTTAGCGTAGCATAGCACGGTCAACAACATGGCATGCATGCGCTTCCTTAGAAAACAAAACAACGCCATTCATTCGAAGTCGGCATCGCGTCATCTAGCTGGTTTTTGAAGCAGATGAAACAAACTATATACAAACACCAGTGAACATGTAGCCATTTACCTCCTTAGATGTGATTCTTTGTTACCAAAAGTGTTGTTTAAACTCTACTGTTCCTTGTGCTCACTTGCAAAACAGGAGGCTGCCATTACGTCGTTGACGTTAATGGTCACGTGACTGTCGTATTCCGCCAGTCAAACAACGCACAGGAGACTCGCCTCCCTTTTTTAGGTAATGAAATCAATTCAAGAATGGGCTAGGAGGATACAGCTGTTTTTACGGCATTGGTATATGTTTTGATTGATATGGCGTTCATTTATTCTTTCTTTCTTTTAAGAGGGGTCTAAAGGCATCTGTTCAACATGCACTTAGTTTATTAAGCGCTTCTTATGCGTTATAGTTTGTATATTATAGTATTTATGTATTTATTTTTAATAGGCTATTGATTGAAATGACATTGTTGTTTATTATTGCTATTATCCTTAATGTAGTTTTACCAACTTTTTTAATTGTTTACTGTTAAATTTAACTTTGTATTGTTGTTATGTGTCACTTTGTGGACAAAAGCATCTGTTAAATAGCCTACCATAACCATAACCATTCTCGCTCTAGATATAATAAATTGAGAAAATGAATCATACAATGAATAGTTTCCTTTAATGCACTGTGAAAATGAAATCTACATTCACATTGTCAATTGATGCAAGAAATAGTGCACTTCAAATATAATACATTCCACACAAAGCATGATGACAGAAAACAAGAAATATACAAATGTACAAATGTAACCCGATCAGGCAAAATAAGTCACAGTGAGCTTTAAAATGATATGAGACCAATGATATGAAACTTGAATAATGCTTTATTCTTATTTTGACTATATATTTATTTATTTATTAATTGGTTTTTGGTATTTTTTCAATGCTTTTTGAAGTAGGCCTAATCGGCCTATATGTCAAAATTAGAATGTGACTGATTTTGTCAGATCGGGTCACAAATGATATTTTGGTCACAGCTTTGGCTATTTGCATTGTTCACATCTACAGACACAGGGCATCATTGTTCATGAAGTGTCTCACAAAGAGGACATACCAGTGCTTTTTGTTGTCATTAATGCATAAAATTAATTGTAAAGCAGATCAACCTCAAATAAACCTCAAATAAGTAGACTTCTCATTTTAACTAAAGTAATTAAACTAATCTTTGAGGTCACAAGAAGCATACAGTAGCCTAATTAAAAGTACATAGTAGAAATTGATTTTCTGTGTGATTTTGATTTACAAAACAGTAGACTACAACTATGCTGCTGTTTTTCAAAAGAGATTATGTGGCAGGCTACTACCCCAATAAAAACAACAAACCATGCAGCAAGTGGACATGTAAGTAGACAGACAGAAAAGATACTTAAACATTTTCGTATATATCTGAACAAAAAAAATATAAAATAGTGCTTAGTTTACATTCCTCAGTTTTAAGATGAAGATAAGTTGAAGATGAATGTACATGTGTGTGAACAGGATGTTTAGGAGGAGCATTTACTGAAAACCTGGCCTGTACAGACATATCATAGACATAGATCATAGATTTATGAGACATAGATCATAGATTTATAGTTTTGTAAGAAAGTTATATTGCCAAAGTATTTTGTTATTCTGTTGGAATTAAAAAAAAGTCAGGCACACTGGAAAAACAAAGTATGTTCCTCGTGACTTGGCATTACACTGTGAGGATGACATAATGACAGTGACAGCCAAGTGATGCTTGGCACAGTCCCTGGTGATACCTCAAGGTTGATGACAGACAGCCTTTGCAGGTACCTAACTTAATGTTGCAACCACAGTTGAAGGAACATGGTGGCAGTTAGTGTGATGGCCAGGGCTGCCTCACCAGCCCACAGGCCGTGAGAACTGGAACTTGAAGTAGTTGTGTTGGCTGTAGTGGGAGCTGTTGTGGCTGTGGCATCTGAGAGACAGATTGGGTTATCATGAGCTGCATGCAATGCTGTGTAGCTGTATATGCATGCTATACATGAAATTGCTATACATGAAACGGTGTGCTACTGCATACATGAAAACGCTATACATGAAACTGTGTTTTATAGCCTACACAAAACTGTGTTTTATAACCTACATGAAACTGTGTTTTATAGCATAGGCTACATGAAACTGTGTTTTATAGCCTACATGGAACTGTGTTACATGAAACTGTGTTTTATAGCCTACATTAAACTGTGTGCTATACGTGAAACTGTATTCTGGATATCTTACCTCTATCGCAGATGGTGTTGGACTCCTGGAACTGGCCCATCAGTGCACTTGATCTCACTGAGCTCAGTGCGCTGGAACTCACATTACCTGTAACAGAGCAGAAACAAGCCTTTTAATGGCTGTCTTTAAACCCTTAACCTTATGAAACTACTAAGCCCAGGACTCCATGACTCAATGATCTCGATTGTATTGCATTGGGTTGGTGATAACTCGGCTGTATAGCGCTTTCGTAACAGTAACATTTCTGCCGTGTGTTTTTCAGATGATTCTCAGAGGAGCTGTAAGATTGGTCAATTCGTCTGTTTCACTCTCTCTCTCTCTCTCTCCCCTGTCTCTCTCCCTCTTTCTCTCTCCCTCTCTCCTTCTCTTTGTTTCTCTCCCCAGTCCTTCTCCATTTTGTTTTTATCTGAAAGTGCTGTGATGGCAAGAAGTCAAACAAAGCCAGTCTTTCTGTGCTATACGCAGAGGTGCTATACACTGCCGCCCTGCTCTGCAGGTTCACACACTGAGACATTGCATCAGGTTACATCAGGTGTCTTTTCATTTTTTTTTCTACTCCACCTCCCCATTCAAAGGGCAGAATTGTTCCCTGCATGGTGGCCAATTACAGGTCATATAATGTAGCTCCCATGAGAAGGGAGCTTAGGCTACAGCTTGTGACACGGACACCAAACACCTATGGAGAATCCCACAGTGCCACATCCATACACCACACCTAGGGTTGCCAACTCTCACGCATCTGGCGTGACACTCACGCTTTCAGCACCAATCTCACGCTCTCACACACACGCAGGAAATGTCACGCCAAATCCATTCTTTTTTTTTGCAATCCGTTCATTTTTTGTTGATGACTAGACTAGACCACAGCATTGTTTCTAAATGACAGGATACGAGTTTAAGGCAAACATATGTTTAGATCAACAGCAGGTAGGTCCAATATCCGCCTACAACGTTCTCAGCGCAGTTTTCTCTGATTGTTGATTCGCTGACTAGGCTATTTTAATCCGGTCCGCGACACCTTCATGGAACACGCTGCTATTTAGACATAAGGCAGACCGACACAAAGTGTGGCCGCCCATTCTTCTCTAGGAACTACTCGCGAAGTAGCCTCACAGACATCACATGAAATAACTTTTTCTCATCTTTTATAAGGTGCTATAGCCGCTATTTGCTGCGATAAACGGTTCGTGAGAAAATTAACTTTCAAGAAATAATCATATATAGGCTACTATAGCTCTGCGCTCATTTCAATTCATATAATTGGAATATCTCACAAACTTTTCGTTCCACACATGACAAACCGTAAACCAGAATAAACAGCAGACCTTACCGAACACAAAGGTGTAATGCAATCCCCTGTACAATAAGCCGTTCTAGAGTAATCCGGTTTTGAAATTGTAGCAAATTTCTATATGGTCTCCAATTTTGGGCTTTAAGCGTCTTAAAACTGAGCTGTGCTTAAATACCTACATATGTGTAAATATTAAAATCAGAGGATATACAGCTCATGGCTAAGAGTTTGTCGATGTAGCCATAATGATTTGTTTTCACAAAATGCTAAGCATGCATGTATTTAAGTGTCTTAAAAATGTGTGCTTATATTGGTCAATGCATAATTTCATAACAGGCCAAATAGAAAATAAATGTTAAATGTTAAATATAGCCTAGACATAATATTAAAATCAGATGATGTAGGATAGTATAGAGCAGTGACGGACTGGGATTAAAAAACGGCCCTGGCATTTTCACCAACCAGCGGCCCACACGGGGACGCGCATGCACGCGCGTGCATGTGCCCGCAACACACAGATATAACTTCACATGCACGGACATAACACGTTTGTAGCCCCATTGGTGATGAACTCTAACTTTAATATGCATAAAGACTGAACCAAGAACATGGATATATCAATGCACAACTCCAAAAATATGAAATATGAAAATGAAAAAAGAATGCAAGAAAGAATAAGAAAGCAAGAGGCAGAAAGCACCATAGAACAGCAGTGCTCTCCATGAAAAGAGCAAAAAGAGTTTTTGTGCTGAAAACTGCACCAATTCGAAATCACGATGGTTAGAGAATGTTCAATATGTTCAATATCCCTAAAGGAATGCATGTCTTCGCCAAAAATGACAAAATACGATGTTAATGCAAATGAACGGCAAACTCTGAAATATAGCCTGAATGTTTTTATCATTGAGACAACAGGGGACCAAGGGTATATAAAAAATTCCGATTGTAGCTTACAGCAGCCGACTATTTAAGTCAAGTTTATAACACTGTGGCACCAAGCGTCTTCTGCTGGAGTAGGAAATAGCAACAGATTGCACAATTCTTGCAGGTAAGCACATTCTTGCTCACCAGGTTTATTTCTGTATCTTTCTATATCTCCGCGGCATCATCAAAGTCCGACGCTTTGACTGTAGGCTATACTCGTTTAGAGGAGACTTTTTCAGGCTGTCCCAGTGCGTGGCGAGATGTGTCAATTCCGACTGTAGATTTTTAACCGTACCTTCACTGAATTTAAGCAGACATTCTCTTATGTTTCGAAGTGCATTTGGGGGCAGTTTATTAGCTTTTATAAGGGGAAAATTCCGAGGATCAAGGCATGCTAGATCGGCAATTCCCATAGACATATACACTAGACGTCGCCTTGACTACTGCTGTTCATTGGAACTAATGCGTCAATCGAGACGCCATCTTGCTTCAGTGATCCACTCCTCTATAACGCATTAGCGTCAATCTGGGCAAAGATCTAGCGAAAATAAAATCACCATAAATCGTCAAAATCTCAAGCAATTATCTAGTTTTTTGGGTTGTTCCAACTGACAGGCATGTATTTATGGTTGAGTCTAGAGAAAACTAAGCTTAAGACTATAATAAAGATACATTTTACCCGTCTAGCCCCATAGCCTCCCATTCATTCTGCACTAGCTAGCGGCGGCCCCTAGAGGAACAATGAGTAAACTGCAACCAGGTTCGATACAATGAAAGTAAACAGGCTCTTCTAGACAGGCTCTGGTTGAGGCCACATACCCCTCATCTCGTTTACTCATGTAAGTTGTAATCTCACCAGAAGTTGCTGTAGATCTGTAGAACATTTACCTCTGCTAGCCTACTACATAGGCTACGCCAGTCGTTACTTTTATAATCATGGGTCAGTGGTGCCATGGGCAAACGAGATGTAGCTGAATTCATAAATGACAAAGCCATGAGAGAGGTGATTTTCTTACGTTTCAACAACAAAGAAGCCGATCTGCCATCATTGTGAGAAGTTCCCAAATTTGTCGCTAATCGCTAAAAAGGTTTTCTATCGCTGGGGATGGCCAAACGTCGCTAAATAGGTAACGCTGACAATACAGGAGAAGTAGTTTAGCGCTTCAGATCCCTGTACAAAGATGGCGGCGGTGTTGACGCATGCTGAGAAGCAGAAGGCGACATCTAGTGTATATATCTATGGGCAATTCCCCGTGCTGAAGGAAGTAGACGCATTCGGTTTTGAAATTCCCAGAAGTCATTAGGCGAGTTCGTCTTGCGGCAGATCTGTGCAGATCTGACTTGATGTGATGCATGCTGGGTTGAACACAATGCATACTGGGATGGACGCAATGCTTGCTGGTTAGAAATTCTGTCCGACTTCTGTCAGCCGGGGAGGGACTTACCACCGTGACACCATGTCACATGGCCTTAAAATAGGCTATCGCGGGAGTCTTAGCCTGCAGACAGATCTTGCAGTTGCCTTCCACGAACTGCACGAGCTGAAACACGCCCTCATGACGTCAGTTCAAAGACGTGATAGGGCCATTTGGGAGGAATGTCCTCATGACGATTATGACTGGAGGCTCATGCTGCTTCCTTATGTTGGAATATGCGAAAATAAACAGAAATCGAAGGGATACCTTCTTATACGTGATTTCTGCAACAATGGTAGGCTAGCCTACTGAAAACGTTTGGATATTCTGTTATTTTCTGCTGTTGGCTAAATAGATAGACACACATATAAGGGAAACACTTCATATTGAATTTATGTGCTACAATGCAGGCCTGTTAACTGTATTACAACAGTGGTTTATTTAAACTACATCATAAGAATTTATTTAGTCAATCATCATGCTCATTTTAATGAGTATGAAAGTTCTGCTGTGTTTATTGCAAACAACATTCCGCGATATCTCCCGCGATGTCTCCCGCGAGTCACGTCAGGCAGACTGTAGCCTTTCTGTCCGGGATGAGCTGCCCTCTGTTGTAGCTCCTCCCGGCTAGCCTCTGAAGATCACGTTTACGTAGAAAGCCAGACGAAAGTCAGACTCAGGCAAGACGAACAAGCCTATTGCTTCATGTAGCCTAACTTTTGTAAACCAATAATAAAATAAAAGATACAGGCAGCATATTTATTTTATTCCAATTTCAAACAATGCACTTTTAAATCATTTGATTGAATAAGGTTACAAAAGAATGTAGACTGATGTAGCCTAAATATTGAGGATCACCATGACTATAATGTAGAGACTCATGTCTGGTATAAATACTGATCAGGTTCCTATTATGAAGGAAGAAAAGGGAGTTAGAGATAAATGGCTTATTCGAAGCCATGTAACACTATTGATGCTTGATAGTGGGCCGAGAGATATTGTAAAACCGTCTTTACGATAAATGGGCCGCGCAAACCCGACAAGCATGCCGCTCCGTGATTGGCCGGCCCACGAGGGCCCGCGGCCCTTCTGGCATCTGCCCAAATGCCAGACCGTCCAGTCCGTCACTCCGGTATAGAGTTAGATAAAGTTGGATGGCTCCAGAACTCACACCAGTGGATTGGGTCTAAAAGGAGCCACACCACTTTTATGACACTATAGCCAAAGCTCCGCTTTAACCCTCTCTGCTATAGCTGTTCTGTTGACCTTTAGATTTGTGGATTGGGTCTTAAAGGAGCCACACCACTTTTATGACACTATAGCCAAAGCTCCGCTTTAACCCTCTCTGCTATAGCTGTTCTGTTGACCTTTAGATTTGTGGCTACTGGGCATGAAGGGCAGGCCAATTATGAGTTCTGTCCAACATTGATGGTAGCTTTAGAAAAAAAGTCAGCAAATTTTAATCATATCGCAATAATACCAATAACCGTGATCATTTTGGTCATGCTTTTTCATCAAATGTTCATACTGTATCTCTAGTGGCTGGTAGACTTTAGAATCCACCAGCCACAATGGTAGGTGGAAAAAAATATTTTAGGCTATTTCCATCCCTGATACATACGTACACTCATACACACATTCATAAGTCTCAATCTGTCCATTTCTTTCCACAAAACTCGCCAGAAGTCATCATTTAAGGGGTTATTTTTCAATTTTTTCTACTGAGCTACTACCTTTTTCAGGTGGGCAGGGGGGCCCTTTTCATGTCTGTGCCCAGGGGCCCAGTGGCTCATAATCCTTCCATGCCACGGGGTTAAAACACTGGTCTTGTTTTCAAGTGCAATCTTTATTTAATTGTACATTTTGAAGAAATTTTTCCATTGTATTATTTAAAAAAAAACATAAATCAGGGATTATACTGTACATAGCAAAAAAGTCAGGGGACAGACATTTTTAAAATTAGGTTTAGGGAAAAATTTAACGCACACGCACTATGACTTCACAAAATCTCACTCCAGCCAAACACCCAAAGTTGGCAACCCTGCACACCACACCACACCACACCACATCTCTCTACTGCAGTGCAGAGCCACACAGAGAATCAACTACCGGTAATAGACGCTGATAAGGCCCTTTATCATTTTCATTTGTAAATATGGGTTATGAGGTATCTGTGGCATTCACCACACCCTGAAGTCATGGGGTAGTTAGTGTGTTAAGTCTGGGCATTCATCTTCAGATTCAGAGCGTTCAACAGGCTCAGGGATGAAAGGATGGGGGATGAAAGGCATTGTATTTACTGTGTTTTGTACGCTCTACCTAAAAAAAGGTGTATTAGTCCTCATGTGGTATAATTATTTCCACTAGTCAGGCAAGGTTTTCCAGAGATTCCACAAATGTATATAACCATTCTCCAACCAACTCACAACTCACAAACCAGCTGCCTACACTGACAATGGAGTTCTTTGTGTCCTGAAATGACCTGAATGTCACAGACACAGCAAGTTGAAAACACAAAGAGTTGCCTTGAAAGATTTGGCAGAAAGAGTTGTTTTTGGCATGCGCACTTTAATGCAAGCTCAGCAGAACACAGCCGATGATGGGTCATCCTGCATGGCTTTTTTAATTTCCACCTGTATTTACATCTCCGACACTAAGCCTGTTTACACAGACAGACTGAGTCAGTGCAAGCGCAAAACAGGTGGGTCATGTGACAGAGCTCTTTACCTGACACCATGAAGGTGACCTGCTGACAGCCATCGGTACGGTCTGTGGAGAGAGGTCCAGGCAGGAGGGTGATCCTCGAGATGCTCACGTTGAGGACATTCGACACTCGGTTACGGAAGTCAAACCTGGAGAGAGGAAGAGTTGCAAATCTCTTGAGCTCATTCCTGGGTGTCTAATGCAACTTGGGTGTCAAAAGAATAATAAGGTCATTGTCACGCACAGTGCTATTTTTCAATGATTGGGGTCCATTATATTGTCATTGCTGTAACGTGATACGATGTTTGGAAAGTATCGTCCCAGTCCCTTGCCTGGTCTCCGTAATCTACACACAAACATCAGCTCAGGACCCACTGTGTGGTTCCAATCTAAAACTAGTTTAGTGAGCTTTGCAGACGCACTTCACACACAATAGGGCTGTGTAATATTACGAGAACAATGCTCCTGCGTTCCAGGATGATCCTCCTTTTCATGAGGTTATTATAGGGATGTGTGTGGTGGAGCATTCACTGTAATTGAGACCTGCCCTTTTCAGAAATTTAAGTATATATACTTTTTTGATCCCGTGAGGGAAATTTGGTCTCTGCATTTAACCCAATCGGTGAATTAGTGAAACACAAACAGCACACAGTGAACACACAGTGAAGTGAAGCACACACTAATCCCGGCGCAGTGAGCTGCCTGCTACAACGGCGGCGCTCGGGGAGCAGTGAGGGGTTAGGTGCCTTACTCAAGGGCACTTCAGCCGCGGCCCACTGGTCGGGACTCGAACCGGCAACCCTCCGGTTTCAAGTCCAGAGTGCTAACCAGTGGGCCACGGCTGCCCGTTAAAAATGTGCGTCATTATTCTGTCTCATAAACTCCAGATTGACAGCTTTATTAATGTTCTGAATAGTTTAATGTTTGTTTAGTGTAATGATGTGGCCGATGCCTATTTGTAATCCTGTTGGCTCTTTCACAATGATCACAATGTGCACCTCAAGACTACATGCTTAGCACTTCACTGAGATGACATTAGGGTTAGGTTGGGAGATGGCATCCAACATAAATTATGTCGTTTAAATCCTTTCCTACTCACTTGACAGATCTGTTTTTTTAAGCCTCTCCTTGAAGGGACAATAAGACCTTGTTGTAATCAAAAACCACCAAACATTGTAGACACATCAGAATGGTAGTATTCAGAGAGTTTTTTTCTCACCAAACACAAATGTTTACGAAAGGTCAATAAAAGACCCAACAGTCAAACATGCAGTGAAAGTGTTTCTCAATTTATCTTCAAGTAGATCTGCAAGTAGCCTGTGCTTGTTATTTTTTTAGAACAGTCAATATAAAGCCCAAACGTAAAAGAACAAAATGGACTTTGTATAAATGGACAAATATTGCCCTTTGCAAGAATGATTATTGTAAGTCTAAATGCATTTCTGTGACACTAACGCCACCTTGGTATTGCGATCGCCATGAGGCCCCACCTGCTGAAAGACGACACGCTGGGGAAGAGCTGCTGAGCAGACGGCGACTGTGGGAGAAGCGCGGCACAGGCGATGACATTGTTTCCCTGACGGAGGACCAGTGACCTCTGGATGACTGTAGGATGACACCAACACAAATCGGATGAAGGTCGGTTTTTTACCACAAACGTCCAAAATGAATGTCTATATTAGGACTAATCACAAAAGAATTCAACACATTATAATTAAACTGTGTTCTGTGATTGGGTAATAATCCCTTTAGTGCTCAAATTCCAGCCCATTTCTCCCCCAAGTCATCAAGTGTCCTGTGGCCATTTAAGTTCCAAATTAACACTAGCCATGTTTGTGACAGTACCTTTTACGTAATGTCCAAAAAAAAGCTAGCCTTAAAAGTGCAAAAGTTGCATACACATAGTTGATATTTCAACTGAAACACAAAACATAAAAGCTGAAAAACAAAAGCTGAAACAAAAGCTGAAAAACAATTGTTTTTACAGTGACGTGGCTGATACCTGTGAAATCCCCAGCCATCTGCAGCGTACTGTCAATAAACAGTTGTCTCTTGGTCAGGTCGACTGTGCCATGCCTGGCGGTCAGATCTCCAACCTCACAGTTCAGGGGACTGTCTGCAGAACAGGTGGAACTCTGGAACAGAATGAGAGAGTGGCAGAGGTTATAGCACGATGAGACAAAAACGTTCCTCACCACTCTTTCAGTTCCCTTCTGCAGAACACATGTGATTTAACCAGATGCACCCACACACACACACACACCTCCCACATGTGCAAATAATACAACAGGAGACCAGTACAGGTTATATTCTATTATACAGTATCTCTAATGAAGACCAGTACAGGTTATATTCTATTATACAGTATCTCTAATGAAGACCAGTACAGGTTATATTCTATTATACAGTATGTTTAATGGAGACCAGTAGGTTATATTCTATTATACAGTATCTTTAATGGAGACCAGTACAGGTTATATTCTATTATACAGTATCTTTAATGGAGACCAGTACAGGTCATATTCTATTATACAGTATCTTTAATGCCAGTTATCGCTGATGATGGTGTTTTGTGATGGTGGTGGGGGACTGGAGAGATAGACGTACCGCCTCTGTCACATTGAAGGGATTGTACGTGGCTCCTGCACCATTGCAGGCAGTGTTGTTGTCACTGACTCGATTCTCAGTCAAAAACCAGTAGGCCTGTGTGCTCTGTTAAAAGCAAAACACACCTCTGGTTATCGCAGATTCCACAACCTGATCTCTGTCTCTCTATCACCCTCCATCAGCTAGCCCAGCCCTATCAGCACTTCATGAATTCCCGGTGAGCAACTGACTATAGGTCAGTTCTGGAGCTGATCTGGCAGGTAGCTTGATTCATGCATGCAACAGCATCAGCCAATTTCTGGGTAGACCAGTGACTGTTTAATAGATTAGGGTTGACAAATGTTAACACACAGAAATGTTGTTACGCACAGAAAATGTAAATTCTACTCACATTTGTGGAGTTTATTTGCAGGTTTACTTCCAGTATGGTGTCACTGTAGCTGCCATCAGGAAAGCTCTGTTGAGACTGAACACATGTATCTTTGTTACTTCAAATGTGTTGGTTACAACAGACCACTGCTAGCTCACTATGTAGTACTAGTATCTAAGAATACAACAAGATCTGCTTCTTGAGTCAAACTCTGACTGAACTGAGACTGAACACATGACATATATATTACAAGGATTCATGGATTTCTACTTGTTACATACATAGAGATACTACTGTAAAACAAAAAGTGAAATGGCATTAATTGCAGCGGTGTCCCGAGGGAACACCCAACTATTTATAAAGATAAAGAGATTGAAAATATTTTAACCATAGTGTGTGTGTGTGTGTGTGTGGGGGGGGGGGGGGGGGGGGGGTATGTCCAGTCCATGTAGTGTCATCTTAAAATGTTTTGTGTGTTTAGGAACCGGACGGCCTGAGGATAGAAACTCCTACATAGTCTTTTGTTTTATAGATAGATAGATAGATAGATAGATACTTTATTGATCCCCAAGGGGAAATTCAAGAGTTTTAGCCATGTGGCTACAGAGGTGTCTGAATAGTCCACTGTCAGGGTGTGGAATGTCTTTTAAAACGTTTCGTGCCCTCTTCTGGTGTAGATGTCCTGCAGGGCAAGGAGAGGAGGCGGTTCATTCATTGCGTTAATTATACTGTATAATCTTGTTTAGCTAAAGACGGTGATGCATGGGGCTACTTTGAGCAATGTTCCTAGGATACCACATAACCAGTTCACCAGTTTCCTGTTCATGGTTAGAGATAAAAAAAAATGTAACAACAGTGTCAATTAAAATTGCACCAGTACATGCAAGAAGACCTGCCCCTTGACAAGAAAAGTGTCTCATGATTTAAAAATCATGAGAGAGAGAGAGAGAGAGAGAGAGAGCAACACATTATTTCCTCATGCAGGTCCCTCTGTGACACCTTCTTGAGGAACACTGTAACTGAATCTGCGCCTACTAGTAATTTTACTGAGGCATAAATAAGGGACAAACACTCTAAATCATCTTACGTGTGCAAACACTGTGGGATGGGGCAAAAGGGCATTTATTTATATCGCTGACTTCATTCATTTGTGAAGATGAAGCACCACAGCAGAAATGCAAGTGCACTGGTCTTGTGAGCATTACACTGTAACAGCAAATAAATATAAATTCTGTCATAATTAAATTTGAACTGACTGACTGCTGAATGATCCCTAAACAAGGGAAGACACAAGGTCACGAAACCAACATATGTCCCGACAATTTTGAATCTGAATGATGGACGTGAGCCTGTGAAGCAGGACCCAGATCTCCTTAAGGTGTCAGTGCCATCTGCTCGCACTACAGACACATCACAGAACCCACAGCCCAGCGAGACCGGCGGCCGGCCCCTCCTGACAGTCTCCGCCAGCGCAAACCCATCTCCTGCTCCTCCTGCTCCCTTGATTAATGCAGACCGATGAGCAGGGACCCTGGGTGTGTGGTGTCATCTTGTTGTGGCAGCTTTTTAAAGCGACCCACGGCTGAGTGGTAGAGGTGGTTTGGAACTAGCCATTAATGTGATAAGCCAAAGTACTGTGGCTTGGAATCAGTTACTTATTTAATTTATTTTGTTTTTGTTTTGTTTTGTTTAAAAAAAAAAAAAAAAGACTAGTGCGCGGGTTGTGATGTATTTAAATATATCTTTTGGTGTATTCTGGTGAATTTGATGTAACTGTTAATGTGATTAATCTGTCTTTCCCTTGTGAATCAGTATCTCACCAGAGTGATGGTTCCGGAGACAGTGCCACTGAAACTGGCGCTCGCTGTCACCCACTCGGCCCCGTTGATCGTCTCCGCTGAGATGTCTGAACACTGCAACCTGAAGTTCAGACCAGGAACAACACAAATACAATAACTACACCAGCACCATCAAGCCATCATTGGGGGCCACCATTATGATTATCTTTGTTTCCACCATTATGATTATCTTCGCTTCCATCATTATGATTATCTTTGCCGGCTTCCATAGAGCCTGCATGCCAATATTGCCTGTCTGGTATTTCAGATATCTAATGTAGTGTAGAGGCTTAGGTATGAGCTACACCAGGCACGTAACTGAAGTGTTCCGTCTGCTGCAACAATTAGCTGCCACTGTAATCAATGGAAGTAGCTACACCAGACGTGATAGCGGCACGTACGTTCGAAAAAGATAGACCAGTCTTTTAAAATGAAGTTTACGCGTTGCGAACGGAGCGTTTCAGTTACGTGCCTGGTGTAGCTCATACCTTCCACAGCGGTGTGCATAGTTCAGTAGTGTGACACTGTGGGAAGAGGAGTCACCGGTGCTTCTTTTGGCATCAACTACACGGCCAGGGAGATTCAGCTCTGCCGGTGCTTTCCCTTTAACCTCCACAACACTCTGAAGTTACAAGACTCAATGAGGAAGCACTGCTTCCAGATCTACTATTTAGTTCTACTTTTTTCCAAATGAATAATACTCATGGCACAAGTGTGTCCTAGTCAATAACAACCTAGATTAATTTAGCCATTCAAATGTTTCCTGAAGACCGTGTTAAATACAGATACAAGACAATGCAGAGGTGTTTAGTCATAGACAGGAGACTATGTCTAACCTTGATCCGTCGAGCTGGTGCAGAACCACAGACCGGCCGACGATACTGTTTTGTCCCGACAGTGGCATGTTACTGTCCATGAAGTTGTCTTGCAGCTTCGCCAGGCCTCTCAGTGTTCCAAACTTCCCACCCATGTCCCCAACCTCATACTCGTCTGTGGTGCCCACGGTCGGCTCTGGGTCGGTGGACGTGTTTATGTTGAAAGGGTTGAAGTGACCCATGATGTTGTCGTTGGAGCAGGGCTCCCTTCCACTCAGAATGGGCAGTATGTGGACGTGGTAGCCCCCCACAATTTCCCCCAGGTTGGACAGGGAGACTGCGACATTGGTCAGTCCCTGCGGGGAGTCTTGGGAGAAGCGGACGCTGCCGGTCGAGATACCACGCCCAAGCCAGGTTCCAGTGGTCGCGGATGGGAAGCTCAGTTGGGTCAGGTTGGCACAGGCAATCCTGGGGCCGCCGCGATTCTCTGCGTGGATGACTATTGAGCGGCCGATGGCCTTAGACAGCCAGAAAGTGGAGTCAGTGAAAAAGCTTTTTGTTGCCAGTGCGCCCGCAACGGGCCCAAGGTTCAGAGTCCGGAGCTTGGACGAGAAGTCCCCAATCTCACAGGCGAATGGGCTCCCTGGTCTGCAGTTTGTCGCATAATTGCCATCAGTCACGTTCACACTGAAGGGGTTCCAGTGACCACCTGTTGTGCCACATCGCATGCGGTCGTCATCCGTTTCCGAGCTGATTGAGTACATGTGGACGTGCCAGTTGTGGCCCTTGGTGGCTGTAGTTGAATTCGCCCCGTAGGAAAGGTCCAGGAATATCGACACGTCCGAGTCGGGGTCGCTGGTCAGCTGGGTGAGCAGGGCGGTGCCCACCACAGGGAACTGGAAGACGGCCCTTCCCACCGTCACGGCGCCAGGGTAGCCGATGCTGCTGCAGACATACCTGGCACCGCCGGGCTCGTGGATAACCATGGACCGGCCTACGATGCTGTTCTGCCCAAAGAGCGGAAAATTCCAATCCATAAAGGAACCTACAAATTCCGTCAAACCTGACAGGAAACCATGTTTACTGCTGAGATCTCCCACTTCGTACAGGTCGTGGGTGGAGCCGGGTCCCGAAGGGTATGCAGAGCTTGAGACATTGACACCAAAAGGGTTCCAGTGACCGCCGATGTTGTCGTTCATGCATCGGCTCTGAGGGGGAGACCTTGTCTCCGGGAGGGGATAGTGGTGAACGTGGTACGGCCCCACCAGGCTTCTCAGGTTGGTCAGGTTCACTGTGATCATGGTGGTGTGGAAAGGACATGCCTGTCTGAACGTGAAGACACCCTTGATCCCTCTCATGTCAACGCGCGACCTGACAACCTTCTCCTCCAGACGGCGGATCTGGGCACACACAGTGTTGTTGGTGGGGTTCATGTGCAGGAGGACGTAGCGCACTGCGCTGCTATCGAAACTTGAGACGAGAAGACGGGACTTGGCGGGTGTGACGGGAGAGCCAATGCTTAGCTGTCCGAGTGTCGTCGTCTGACCTGCAAGGTCAGCACTGCTTAGGAGCGCCTCGCAGTTAGCTGCGGAGCTAGTCGACGTTAGCACATTCGCGTTAGTGAGGGAGGCTGCACTTTGTTGGACGTAGTACACGTCTGCAAGGACCGTGGCTCCTTCCTCTCCTGTGATTTGCCGAAAGTAGACGTCACCTGCCACGGGGGTGAAGAACCGAGCCCGCCAGGTTTTCACCTGTTCCTCTCTTCTGACAACGGCGCACGACTTTGTTCTATTGCACGTCGTCACTGTCAGGGACAGAGCGTCGAGGCTCGACATCTGGGTGAACAAGCTAGATACATTGACTGTCGAGACAGGTGAGCTGATGGAGAATTCGAAGACACTTTTGCCAATGTGAGCCTCCAGGCAAGGCTGCTGAAAGGTGCCATACATGACTGGGAACACAGACAGGGAGAGGTTGAGAGCGTCACACATGCCTGTGCCGGTGAGGTTGACCATTGCTTCCCCTGACGTGGAATTGAACTGCACTGAGCCCATGACACCGGCCATGTTGAAATCGGCGCTGTATTGAACGCAGTGCGCTGAGCCTGCAAGGGTGAGCACAACAGGGTGGTAGGTGTGAATACACCTGCTAAAGTTTGATTCATGTTTCATTTCATTATTGATGAAAGACTCCATTATTTTGCATTTATTTCTAATCAACATTTATGTAGGCTACAGAAACTTCAAGTACAGTTAAGGTATCAGATCAAATCTATGATGGTGCTGATTGCAGTACCACATGACCACATGAGTTACAGTGGCTGAAGACACTGTCTATTGGACAGTAAGATTTGTGTGCCAGAATTTATGAAATGTTTATTTGGTTTGATTAGAAATGATGTACATAATTACTATTGTGTACATAATAAAACATGTCAAAATGGTTTGATACAGATACAGAGCATTTATCTTGGCCCAGCTGGGTCGCGGCTGCAGCGTGGTTTGAGCCACACCTGAGGCACGGTGTGACTGCTCTAACCTGTTACCATGGGCACTGAATGAACCCCGCCACCCCCATAGGAATAGGCTTATGACCAGAAATTGAGGGATGTGCTCATTTTGGCCAATTTGTCCTCACTTTTAGACACAACCTGTCCTCCTTTTCAGAGTGTAGTTGGTGCTCACCCTATTTCTATTTTGTGCCTCAGAAATAGCACACACGTAGCCTCCACTTCCCTTTTAATAAACACAAATTATGACTATCAACTCTTTTCAATGTATTTCTGCACAGAACCGCTCGCGTCATGCGGAAAAAATAGGCGTCCCTTCTATTCTCTAGCTGGGTCGCGGTTGCAGTGCAGTTCCAGATAGTTTACTTAAACACAATATCCCAACTTGATCAGAACTTTTCAATATGCTAAATATTAGAACACATTTTTACATTGTGTTTGCCTATTTATCATTTAGCAGTTTTTGAAATCCTAAAATATCGAAGTCGGTATTGGTCTTTAAAATCCCATATCGGTCGGGCTCTAATGTGGAGTAGTAGAGCGCACTGGCTGAGCATCTCAACTATTTAGCTACATTCTAAGTTTGTGATATGAATTTACATGGAGTGCTCCAAACCTGACAAACTGCTTTCATTGCTAAGCCTGGTCATGATGCTGAATGACTTGCTTAAGTGATTCAAATACAAGATCTTCAATGATGTGAACAACATACATGGCATGGTGGGTTGACAGAAAATATGTTTAGAAGACAGGTCTAATTTGTTTGCATGTATGTGCCACCACCATGATTACATTGGAAGCTACCTGTTGCAGCACATTGAGTGCTTCAGTGGCGTGCCAGTTTCAGGCTGCACCTGTATGGCCTGTAATGTAGGGCTTTCCTCCTTATAGCGTAAGCAACCTGACGCAACCTGTCTTGTCTAGTAAATCCCATGCACGCTATTTCAACCAACAGTCTGACGTTTACTAGGTTTAGTCAAGAGTGTAATGCATTCTGTTAGAGGAAGGCAAACTTGAATGGTCAGCTGTGCTTCTTTGATGTGAATCAAAACATTCAGCTCCTACTGTACTGCTGTTGCCTCCTTTGTTTCCTCCTTCCTAATGTTACATTCCTAACAACTGAATTAAAATCATCACTGCACTACTTCCATAGAATAGAACAGACAACTTCATAACCATGTGGTTAGCCTTTAGACTAATGGCAGTGAATATTCAGAAATGTCAAGCCTGAAGTATGATACACATGGTGCAATGAAAATATTGGATACCTGCAAAAAGCGTGGCTATAATTCATAATGAAGTCTGTAACTCTGATGAAAAGATTTATAATTCAATTGATTTGAAATTTGCAACATATTTAGTTATGAGATGGTGAATGAAAGCACCAACAGCAGTCAAAAACTTCTTAGATACAAAAAAAATCATAGTACTCACCCCAAAGAGCCAACAGCAGCAAAACTAAGGAGGAGCGCATGATGACAGAACTAAATGTATGTGGGAGAGCTCTGGTGTGTGTGTGTGTGTGTGTGTGCGTGTGTATAAATGAATGCTGTATGTTCGTGTGACTGTGATGCGCACTTTCGACCCTCAGTTCTCAGTTCCCTTTTGTGTGTGTGTGTGTGTGTGCAGCTGCATGTGCCTGAAGACAGGTGACTGAGTGTGCGCTTAATGTGCATGTAAATGGATGTAAGTGTGTGCTCGAGGTGTCTATACTATGTGACGTATAATTGATATGCTGTGTCTGTGTGTGCATAAGTGTGTGTGTGTGTGCGCGCCTGTGTGCGTGTGTGTGAGAGAGAGCCGTATTAGAGTGCGCAACTCCCTGCAGACCAAGGCTCTGCGTGGCTGGGCGGCTGCCTCCAGCCCTCTTCTATAGCCACTGGGGTAGAGGGAGGGGACACGGTGGGAGAGCTGGCACAGGCACAGGCGTCTCTCTCTCTCTCTCTCTCTCTCTCTCCACCCCACCCTCCCTCGGGCTGGACATGGCCTCCCGCCAGGTGGAGGCGTAGAGCAGGATGCCAACACAAACCATTTCATCGTGGTAGATACCTGTCCGTGTGTGTGTGTGTGGGTGTGTGTGTGTGTGTGGGGGGGGGGGGGGGGGGGGGGTGATTCAAAGTACAAAGTCCTGTGACATTTCAGTGATGATTCTGACGCTATACTGTAGTCACAGAGAACAGTGTGTCTTTTCCTACCCTGTCATTATCCGTGGTTTGAGCAGTGTTTTTCCCTTCCACTTTTCCCTTTACCTCTTCCTCCTGTTCCTCCATTGTGGGATAGGTGGGTGGTTTGGGTGTTATTTCCTGTTCTAAAAATAACCCAACGTGAAGCCACAACGGCTTATTTTGGGTTGTGGTTGGAGCCATTTAGGAGCTCCTCATCAGTTTGGAGAGGACTCTTCTGTCAGGTGGGCTATAACAGGACTATTTCTGTCCTCCTTGATTGCACAGACACAAAAGGAGGTGTGTGTGTGTGTGTGTGAGGGGGGGGGGGGGCACAGGGGTTGGGGGGGAAGAGATGTCCACTGCGATGATTGAGGGAGTGTTGTTGAGTTTAAATACTCACCATCTAACAAGCTGGACAGACAGAGATAGAATCTTACCTCAACATGGGTGAGAAGAGCCCTTCTTCCATGAGCTTGTTTCATCGGTGTCTCTTCCATTCATAATGTGTGAAGGAGAGAGAGATAAGACGTAAAAGTGTTGCTATGAGAAAAAAAAAAAACTTGACATGTAAATTGTAACATGATCACTGTCTGTGGAACAAGGCTCCTCTCATGGCACAATAGAAGGCTTCCCCACTAAGCCATTAACTGCATAGTGTGAGCGGTCACAAACGGGAATGGATGACTCCGTTTTCAGAAGAACTCTCAAGAGTATACAGTTTTTTCTGATTGCTTAAGCACATTTTTTGTAACTATGGCTTTTTTTGCAAAACTCTACACACAAATGGCAAAACCTCTTACCCAATCAGCAAAAGATTGTAGTTCTCTTGCAAAAGCTAACACACCTTGCTTAACTCTTCACACCTTCGTAAAAATGGTGTTTTCGTATCTAACAGTAAACACAAGCCATCACAATAGTAAGCACACAATGTGCCAACAACACACTGATGGTATGAATATAAAACACATCTGGCTTTTGCTTTCTCTGTGCACAAGGTAGACTATGTCAGTTTGAGGTCATACTTTTGTCATAGTTCTGTAAACATACAGGGATCCAAACTTCAAGTATTACAGTAGTGTTTATTTACACACATCAAAACAAACACAAGTGTGTTTTTCCAAGTCAAAACACAAAATAGCATTTCACTGAGACAAAACAAATCAGTCTACATCGGGTCCTCTCTCTCAAATTTCTGTCTACATCACATGCAATGTCCTAGTCCAAGGCACCGGGAAAAATATATTCTGGAATGCCGTATCCAGGCCTGACATGACAATATCCCCACATGTAGACTGTTTTTTTGTCTGTAAAAGGGCTATTTCTTTCTCTTTTCACTCTTCCCGCTCACTCCATTGTACATTACCTGTGGATTATTTATAGTGCTTAGGCTGATTGCAGAGTGAACTAATTATCTAAAACAGTTTTCACATGAGAAAGTGTGCCAGAGAGTTGGCAAAATAGTGTAAATAATAGCCATTGTGCCTACAGTTGTGCAAACTGAGTGCAAAGCAGTGTTTGTGCTTTTAGTTTTGCGAACTCAGTGAGTGGTTTTGCCATTTGTCTGTAGAGTTTTGCAAAAAAAGCCATTAGTTACAAAAAATGTGTTTAAGCATTCAGAAAAAACTGTAAAAGCAGAACTGTGCAGTGAGGACATTCTGAAGAGGACTCAGACATTTAACATACATAGCAAGACCATCACTTTAAGCAGCTGGAATTAAAAATAAAAATACAGTGATGATGATGAAGATGAAGATGATGATGATGATGATGATGATGATGATGATGATGATAGGACAATACATTTTGACACAAAACTCTCCAATGACCTTCACCCTGAGAAAGACTCACAATACTACCTGGCTATCAGACTTTCCAAACACAAACGTTCCATAAACATTCATTGCCCTAAAAGCTGATTTACCCAAGCTAAGTGTCGTATCATGTTACATCTTCCTAAGTGTTAAGAGACAGGTCACCACTGTGTAGTGCAGTCAGTGGTTCTCAAAGTGTGGGGCGGGCCTCACTAGTGGGGCACAAAGACATGGCAGGTGGAGCGCCATCAAGTGGAGGATTTTTTTGTGCCCATCGCTAACAATGCCTTTCTTTTTTGATAAGCAAGATCATAGATTCAAAACAAATTAATCACAGACAAACATAGGAGTCATAAACAGACCGACATATGACTTAAAATAAAAAAAAAACATTTGAACCAGACCAGAAATATAACATGGAGCCAAAATGTGAGACCATTTTGCCTGGTTGATGGGGTCATGTGGGGTTTGTAAATTCCCCACCTCCAAAGTGGGGAATGACAGAAAAAGTTTGAGAACCACTGGTGTAGTGATTACTCAGTAGTGCCATATTCTGGCAACCAAGTTCCTGTTTGGAGACTACCATGGATTTTATGGAAAATGGACAAGACAAGCCCTCTACTAGACTTCCACTAGCATGTATTTGTGTTTCAAATGTTTGTTTATTTCCTAATGGAGAACATATTATTGACTGTACTTGAAATAAGTACTATAACACAGCTATGGCAGACATATTAACAGAAAACAATATAGGCCTAATTTTCCGTCCGTTTGGGAAGGAGCCCATTGACACCTATTTGTTTTTGCGATGAAATAAAACAAATATTACAAAATAGTCAACATGTATAATGACAATAGAGACGGCCAACATACAGTCACAGACAAGGTATGTTAAGATTCCATTTGTAACATTATAGAATGTACTTTTGGTTTCATGTTGAGTTAAATAAATTAATTATAGCCCAGTGCACTTAAGCTGTCATCAGTCACATCTTCCAAGTTTTTTTTTTTCTGCTCCCATGAGCAAGGGCGTCAGTTTGTTTTTAATAGTGGTGGGGACAATAACCATAAGCTTGAGTGTGGTTTGAAAAGTGCAGGGTACCCTTATGTAAGCTATTCATCCATTCAACGCTGCATTACAAGCCCTCTACTAGACTTCCACTAGCATGTATTTGTGTTTCAAATGTTTGTTTATTTCCTAATGGAGAACATATTATTGACTGTACTTGAAATAAGTACTATAACACAGCTATGGCAGACATATTAACAGAAAACAATATAGGCCTAATTTTCCGTCCGTTTGGGAAGGAGCCCATTGACACCTATTTGTTTTTGCGATGAAATAAAACAAATATTACAAAATAGTCAACATGTATAATGACAATAGAGACGGCCAACATACAGTCACAGACAAGGTATGTTAAGATTCCATTTGTAACATTATAGAATGTACTTTTGGTTTCATGTTGAGTTAAATAAATTAATTATAGCCCAGTGCACTTAAGCTGTCATCAGTCACATCTTCCAAGTTTTTTTTTTTCTGCTCCCATGAGCAAGGGCGTCAGTTTGTTTTTAATAGTGGTGGGGACAATAACCATAAGCTTGAGTGTGGTTTGAAAAGTGCAGGGTACCCTTATGTAAGCTATTCATCCATTCAACGCTGCATTACAATATGCTCAACAGTAGTGTTGCGCCGGTTAAGGTTTTTTAACATCCGCACCCACTCGACCCTCAATATGCACTGATTAACTACCCGAACCTGACCCTACCCGACAAAAAAAAAAAAAATGAGAAGTCTTTTTGCCGCAACGTGTGTCTGAAAACGAGGTGAAACCGACTGCACTTTGGTTGCATTTGCTTTGCTGTTGCTTAGAATATTAGATTCTTGCGATATATGTCTTCAGACAATAAAAAGTAATTTGGAAGGGAAATTGAAGCGAAGAGTTGCCCCCTGCGTTGGCCGTGATTCCCCTTTGAAAATCAGAGTTTCACAGGCTACTGTGGCCTTGGTCAGTGGCGCCGCCAGCCGTAATCCTGTAGCCTATGTGCGTACAATTCATTCATGAAATCATTCAATACAACAATAAAAATAGCTTGTGTACTGTCTTAATTGAAACATGTTTCACGCACAAATTATAACCTAGGGCAAAGAGAATGGACATCTCAACATAAGGATACATTAGAACAGTGTTTCTCAAAGTGTGGTCCGGGGACCACTGGTGGTCCGCAAGCTAGCCCAAGTGGTCCGCGAGCAGACGTGGTAAAATATAATATAGATGAGTTGTTTGCAATATTGAACCAACTTGTATGTAAATCCAAACATTTCTGCAACACTGCCTATGTAAGCCATGCCAGTTTAAATCATATGAATTCTCTGACACAATAATACAATCAAAGTGGTTCAGTGAGTAGGCCTATTGTGTAATTTACTATTGAAGTAGGTCTAATTTATTTATTTATTTTTAGCTAGGTGGTCCGTGAAGCTTTTTTTATTGATTAAGTGGTTCTTGGTCTGAAAAAGTTTGAGAAACACTGCATTAGAAGATGATGATTGGTGTAAACTTTGTCACACGACGTGATAAGCAGTTCGGGCGCATAAAAACGCAACGTTCCATTCAGTCATAAATCATTCAAAAGTAGGCCTAGTGCTCGTCATGAAAAGAAAACAGCAGCTTAATATTTTTCAGGTGTTTAACAGTAGGCCTAGGCGCACTGTATCAGTTATGCCATAGGCAGTGAGATTATTAGACATTGCATCCTGTCACTCTGTTTGGAACATCGCAGTTCGGGTTGATAAGATTCAGTTAATGCGAGTATGGGTCGTCTCAAAGTTTGGGACAACTTTGGGACAACTAACTACTTGTTAGGTTACCAATAGCTGTCTTTTCTCTAGGACTAGGCATATCGGAAATCGTGACATAAGCTCGTTGGTTTCTTTTTTCTTTTCTTTCTTGTTCGCGTGTTGGGTAGTAAAGCGATAATGCATTTAAATCAATGTAGGCTACATCAGAGCCGATATGGCCAGCCCTGATATGCTGCTCTGTAAAGGTATTTCTGTCCCACCCAAATTTGCTGAACTACTTGCGAAATAGCCTATTCATCACAGACATCACATGTATCACACGAAAGAGCTTTTTCTCAGCTTTTAAACGATGTTGGTGGTTAGTTGTTGTGGTAAACGGTTCGCGAGAAAAGTAGCTTAATTTAATCATATTTCCTGCGCCCGTCTCCCTACCCATTCATCTTGGCTTCGCGAACTTTCCGAACCCAAGACCTTACCGAACACAAAGGTGTAATTAAAGTTTAAAGTTTTAATTAAAGTTTAAAGCACTCCCCTGTACAGTTAGCCATTCCAGAGTAATCCGGTTTTACATTTGCAGCAATGTCTATATGCATGTCTCCAACTTTGGGGTTCACAATGTGTTTAAATTGTTCAATAGGCCTACATGATTTTATAGCAGGCCAAATACAAAATAAATGTTACAAATATCGCCTAGATAGCCTATCTGTAAACATTACAATATACATATATAGGCCAGACCGACCCTCGAGTTCATGCTTTGTTTTATCGCTGGATTTTAGGATAGCCTACTAGCCTATGGCAACCGATTGCATTCCGAGCTACAGTCAACTCTAGCAGGCATTACATGACTGGAGGGTCGGGTGGGTGCGGATGTTAAAAAACCTTAACCACGCAACACTCGATCCACACATATCCAGGCAGGTTTGCATGAGGTGAGGATGTCGTTGTGCGCGCCTATCGCATGGTTTAGACTCGATGATTTCATATGTGGGGATTTTTTCGGTCGCAATTGGTTTGCACTTTTTTAGAAGTGGTGGGGACATATCCCACCCGTCCCCACCGTAATCTACGCGTATGCCCATGAGAAACCTATAAAAAACATTTTTCCTTCTTTATTCAAGATATTCTGTAGAGGCCTTAAGATCTAAAATCTTTGGTATAAAGACCCCCTGTGGGGAAAATCAAGTTTTTAACCTTGTTAACATGTCTATTGATGTTTTACAGGACATATCCTGAGCAAAATAAACAGTCAATGGGCCCTATCATGACAGTCTAAGATGCATAACACTAAATGTTATCAAAAGAAGAGATTGACCTTCAGTCTATCGGTGAATATGAGAAATGTTACAAGTAGGAATATGCGGTGATTTTATGAAACTATGTAGATTTCCTCACTGAGATTAGCCTACCTGGTGCAATTCTGTTGGTGGTGGATCTCAAGAAAGATGTTAGTGTGACAGGACTGGGTTCAGACACAATGTGGATTGTGGTGCCATCCAGTGGGTAAGTGCTTGACACAACAGCGTGGGGGCATGTGTGACAGCAGCAGGCTGGGTTAGAAATGTGGCATAGAGCAATGTCCCCATAAACATTGCATCTTCAAATGTGCAATGGAGAAATGCACCTTAAATGTTATAGTAAAATCGTGTGTGTGTGTGTGTGCTGCTTAGGTCAATGCTGAACTCTATCAAATGTATTTATAATCTGTGAATTATTTAACCAGAGTTAATTAATTTGACCGTTAAACTCAAAACGATTCTTTAGCCTGCATTGGCTCAAGTTCACCACTAGATGGAAACACTTCTCTATAATGTCAACACCCAAAATTTGAGAACTGCAATCTCAGATTGAATATTGAAATATTAAATATATTTAAGTCAACATTTTTTTCTAGTAAACAATTGAAAGATAGGAATCTGTTCAAAAATCTAATAAAAATAGAATTATTGTCATTTTAAATTACTCTTATAATCTAAAGAATGTGTTCATTGACCACCTAGAGATGCTCGTCTTCTGTGAGGAGTTACACAATCCACTTTATCGTCGTGCTGAGCGCGCTGCAGTGGGATAGGTTTTCCTGAGGGAGTAGGGCCTACCTCGTCGAGTGGCATGTCAGGCACACGCGGTGTCTTGCAGAAGGGAAAGAATAAGGTAAGTGTTCATTCTAAAGCATGCTTGGAAATGGGTCAAAATGGGTAGGCTACTTTAGATTGCACCAGCGAGACGGATAATAAATATGTCATTTTTTGAAAATGTGAATTTATATTAGTAGTAGTATTTTTACCATGTCATGATCAACACACACACTATAGCGTGTAGTGTAAGTCAGTGCAACCCGTTGTATTTCTAAGCTATTGCATTCTAATGATAGAAACTAGTTTTCTTTTTTTTATCGTTACAAGCTGATATAGCTGATAAGTTTAGGCTAAATCACTCGGATGTTGCACCAAATAGGCTAAATTGCCTAAATTATGTCAGTTGCTGCAGTTCTAATGCTAATGTAGCCTGGATGACTTAGTGCTCGTTGCATTTTGCAATAAATAGAAATGTTTAATGTACCCCATGTCACGTCTAAGGAAGATTCACAGCTGTCCACATGTGTAAAACCTACGGCGAACTACAGCAACATGCCTTTCAAAATAGGCTATGGAAGCATTAGCGGGACATAAGTCACTTCCTGCCATATAGTGAGCTTCGAAGCGTTTCCGATATGTATGCAACGAGGATAGGCTTCAGCAAGTACTTTGCTCTTGTTGTCGTCCATCATTGTGTGTAGCGATCTGCGGCTGTGTGGGACCCCTTGTAGCCTATACTGCGGATGCATGCAGAAGCTATGCTAGCTTAAGTTAATTCAAACCCCTTGCAACCAACCAACCCTGCGTGTGTGCACGCACCGTGTGGACTGAATGAAAGTAACTGATTTCAACATCTTGCAACGTCGTTCTGTGTTTAGGGGTAAGCGGATTTTATTTAAACAACCGTGTGCATCAATTCAGATTTTCGTAGTTGAATTAAGTTGTTTGATATTAACACTCGTTAAACTGTAACTTTGGCATGTGTAAATGTCTGACACTCGAATGTTTGCACTGCAGCCAACCCTGCTAGTTTTCTATGCAGCACGCTACTCTAATTCAACACGTCGACGTACAGCTAGCCACAGGATTTCGAATGGAAGCCGAAACATTTTCAAATTGTTACATTGAATATATTACAAAGTTTCTATTCTGCTGGCTTGAAGGCAGCTAGCTTCAGTGTCGAGTCATTGTAATCATGGCAACCAGTGGCTTCAGCAGAGCGTGGGTCGAAACATAACTAATAAAGTTTACGTGTGTGTGTGTACAGAGTTTACAGTTAATTGTTTGCAGTCAGTGGTTTGCACTAGCCTCTCTTTAGATTGAATAGGACGGTCATGCGCTGCATTTCACCAAAAGACTCCTGTGTGTAGGAATGCCGCGAGCAGTAGCGTCACGTCGCCTAGTCAGGAGATGAATGATGCGGGGGGCTGACCTCATTAAAACAAGTAAATATAATACATATCTAATGTATCTCACTGTCTCTTCGTCACACAATCGCATATTCACTCTAACGTTAGAAGTATGCGGGTATAAATATGTATTGGTATATTTGTATATTTTATATAGGGCCGTTTTTTCTGGAGAGGATGATTTCTGGTGGTCTGGTATGGCTCGAGGGGCCCATATCATATGTCATATCGTGCCATTTGTGTTATCGCTCTGTGTGTTTTAATAATCATGAAAGTGAGCCTTCATAACTGTCACATGGGAATAAGGTCTCGTCTTTAGTTGCTGCCCCACCTCTGCTATTTTTTTTTTACTCAAACATTAATCTCCTGATCCAGCCTGCTCCAATATAACTCTCTGAGGCTATCCCCTTTCCATGCCCTGCCCTGAGTGGAGAGCCACATCCATGACAAATAAGGTAATCATTTCTGAAGTGCTTTGCATGTGCGCCCCCCTTTGCAGGTTGGAGGTGAAGGGTCAGGGCTGTTAGGCAGATGGAGCTTACGGAGTTACCCACACACATTTATTTCATTTTGCAGTACTGCTAGAGAAGGCTTGACTACGTGGAAAGTTTGGCTGCGGCTTAGCCCCCAGCTCTAACTGAGAATAAAAGAAAATGCTAATTTATCCAGGGGAGTTTTCCCCTTTCTTTGCTACAGGCGACCCCCCCCCCCCCCTCCCTCTGTACTCCTCTACCCTCATTCTGTTTTATAAAAGGCTCATGAATAGTGTACTTGCCCGGGGCCTGAGATGGCTAAACTTGATGTCTGCTGCTCTGGCTCAGTGCCTGCAGCGGTGGTGGAGGAAGCGACTGTACCCAACCCCCCCCGTTCTCCTCCCCCGCCTCCAGCACAGGTTGGGATGCCGCTCTCTCCGCCGGCATGCATTCCTTCCCCTCAGGTTTTCTCTCTCTCTCTCTCTCTCTCTCTCTCTCTCTCTCTCTCTCTCTCTCTCAGTGCCCTAGCTGCATTTTGGCTCAGGTGCTGCTGCTGCGTTGTCTGTGCACTGCACTGCCTGCTGTACCGGCTGCACCACAGTTGCTGGCAGCCGTGAGTTCAGGGCGTCCTGGGAAGACAGCTGCTGGGTACAGAGCTGGGGCGATAGCACAACTCACTCCCCAAGACTAGTGAAAGATTAGCCAGCAAGTGCCTTCTTAAGTAAATTATATTTTTCAATAATGAATAATATGATTATTTAAGTTGCTATGGGATCTGATGAAGGCAAATCCAAGCAAAAAATCAGTGTTTTAGTTAAGAATTTTTGCATTGTTGCATAAATTAAACAGACATTTTTTTTTTACCATTGCTGTTGGATCTGATGAAGACAAATAATAATCCAAACTAAAAATATGTGTTGTAGTTTGGAATTTTTGCATGGTTGCATAAGTTAAATGGACAATTTTTTTTCTTTTCACAGAAGTCTGTTCCATAAGCCGCTGTGCTCTATGTTAAAGAGTAGGGGACAACTCGTTACTCTCTCAGAATGGTCTACCACTGATTGATGTGGGACAACTTGGAACATTGGAACAGCTTGGTATGAGTCATTAGGTTGCAGAATTATATTTGAGAAATGAATCGTGGAGAAACATTAAGATCACTACAAATCGAATCTGCTTTATTGATGGTCAAGTCCTTGTCAATCGTTCACACAGTCAGCCATCTGCTGCTGTGTCTGGCCCACGGAAACCTCCTCCTGGGGACGGAGCCTTTGTGATTCTCTCTGGAACTCCAGAAATTGGCCTCCCGCTCGGCCTCCTCCTTCCTGTCTCCAACCTCTGGCCTCAAGACTTTGTTTTTTAGTCCTTCTGAAGCTAAACATAATGAGGGAACAATTTATTAAAATTCAATGCTGAACCATTTTGATGTTTTAAATCTGAGTATACTTTTTTATGTAGCCCACTTATTGTTCCGAGCTCAAGTCGGTTCTGGTGATGCAAGGCTACTTCTTACACTCAATAAGAGCAGATGTCTTCTGCTCATCCAGAGTCGAGTCCACTTTATCTAGGAGACTGTCGAGCACAGCTTTCACATCGTCATCCCTCTGTTCATTTCTCTCACAGTCTTCCAACTCTTTGTCCAAGAATACATCAAGGTCATGAAGAACATTTAGGACGTCTTCTGGGATCTCCATGGGCAGAGTTAGTCCTTCTGCCCTCTCCCTAGCCCTCTTGTCTAGGCCAGTTCTGCCGTCTTTGACCCGCTTCAGCTCCTTTATTAGAAGGTTTTGGAGTTCCTTTTTGGTCTTTTTGTTTTTATTTTTATTTTTATCCATGTCTTGTCCATGTCCATCAACGTTAACCCCCAAAGCCTCCAGCTCTGTCTTTAATTCCTCCAGTCTGTATTTTTTCACGCGCTTCTTAATGGCTCTATCTGAACTGTGCCCATCCTGCCGTGCTGCTAGGCAGCAGGCTAAGAACCAACAGAACCACATTAAAATCAGATCACCAGAAATCAAAGTCCGAAAAATCAATTTATCAACAAATCTGAAACCAGCCAACTTCTACACAAATTCAAGAAAGAGTGAACAAAAATTCCAGTTTACCCTGTGCTATGTATGACATTCTGATGTTGCCTAGCCACCTTTGTGATCCTAAACGGAATGGTATGATACAAGACTATTGTTACCAGTTAAATGCATCATTCAATGGAATCTTTGTGAAAGGTGGTAAATAATAACAAAATAAGTTATTATTTTCAGTTACACACTCAGCTTAAATTTAGATATTTGACATTAATAAATGAGTCAACTATTCAAAATATATGTATATGTTGCGCTGATATTTGGCCACACACATCTACACCAAGATGAGCTGAAAAATTTGTACTCATAATATCTGTTCTGGGTTGGCAGGTCTGCATTGTGTTGCATATTCATTTCAACATCTGTCAGGGGGGCTATGGACTAATGGTTAAAATGGCTGTGCCTTTAGCAAAGCAGGTCCACATTAGAGGTTGACCGATATGGGTTTTTCTATGCCGATGCTGATCGTTAGAAATCAGGAATTTTTTTGACTCCTGTATTCTATAATTGTGTTATTCCATGCATGTTACAATCTAGTGCATTTTGACAAAAAAAAAACATGCGTGATTGAGGGAATTTAGGCAAATATTATCCTATAGCACAGTGCATAGGACCCAAAGACCGTTGACATGTTTAATGACTTTTTTTTGACAAATTGCAAGCAACTTATCCAATAAAGTGTAATCACAGTTTTGAACGTGTAGTTTTCTTTATTTCTGTTACTAAGAGCGCAATGCATGGATTTACTTTTCTGTGTTTTTGATCGTTTCTTCAACTTGGACACCAAAGATTGCCTTTGCAAAATGATGAGAATAAGCATGTAGACATGTTACGCCACAAGCCATGTTACAGACATGCTTCACATGGCTTCACGGTCTGACCGTTTCAGATCACCAGACTCATTTTGGGAAATGCTGTCGATAAAAGCAAATGCAAACTTAAGCTAGCAGGCTTGCCAAGTGTTTCTTGTTGATGAGATGGATTGCGATTGAGCACTGTATCTCCTGGAACAGGTCTTGTCATAACACACTCTTTAGGCCTTTTGCTTCACTGTTTGTGTGTGTGTGTGGGAGGGTAAGGGGGAGGAGTGTAAAACCATTTAGAAAGCATCAAACCCTTTTATTTGAACCTGTCCAAAGGACAAACATGACCTCATCATTACCTCATTCTTCTCAGTTAAACTTATCAAAAACACATGGGCCACAGTCTCTCTCTGCTCTACAAATTGATTGCGGCTTGGACTGGAAAGTTTTTTTTTCTCTCCCCCTCCTCCCCTTTTTTTGCTAAGAGGAGGACGTGTGTGTGTGTGTGTGTGTGTGTGTGTGTGTGTGTGTG
>NW_027468564.1:54785980-54852462 GCF_046254945.1 Alosa pseudoharengus
GAGAGAGATGAGCAGGGGAGAGGAGCTCTCCAACTAGGGCTGGGACAACGCGTCGACGTAATCGATGACGTCGACGCAAAATATGAGCGTCGGTTCGTCAAGCATAATGTGTGCTGCTAAATATTTTTAATTTTACACCTTCAGTGTTTTCCATACGTTGATTAATCTGTGGCTGGGCACCACGAAATCAATACCGGCCACCACACATTGATGTTCTATGTTGTAGGCCTACTATTGAAATTAAAATAGATAAAGATAAGATAAAATAATTTCATTGAAGATAAAATAATTTCATTGAGCTGCACTTTTTACCCCGCCTGCTCTCTCTCGTAACGAGCCCGCTGCTCCTCCTCTGCATGTGCATTTAACAAAATCACAATTGTTGAAGGATTGTTGTTGCCACATAGAAGCACTGCATAGAACACAGTGGGCTAAATTGCTATTATATCTGCTTAGCATCGTGACCATGCTGCGCAAATTTGCAGCATTAAAACTGCTGAATTAAAGTTAAAGTAAACTCTGATAAGGTCTTATCACAACACAGTACATTGAGGAGACTAAACTAAGTTAAGTTACAGTATGCAATCAAGCAGTATCTCAAAGCTAACGTTAGAATACTGTTTGGGTGTCAAGTTTAGCATGCTTACTTGCAGCTGCTTATTCGTTACTCATGCAGGGCTCATTTTATTGACTCTGAATGTTTGCATAATCCCGATGTAAATGGAAAAGTGTTTTCCAAGACTCAAAAGTGCTTGTCCAAAGGAGACGTACGAACCGTTATTTGAACTAACTACGTTATGAATTGCATCCACACATCAGCAGCCTTTTAACTGTGTTATTATGACCGCCGCGCAGCGAAGCGGCGGTCATATAGGTTTAGTCAGATTTTTTTTTTTTTTTTTTTTTTTTCTTTTTCGCATGTCCAAATTTCTGTCAATGATTCCCGGGACACTGAAAGACCGGGGTAGACGAAACTTGGTGGGCATGTAACCCCATATGGATAGCATGGAACCATCGTTTTTCGTTTTGATCTGTAGCCCCCCCGCTGGACTGCACCCCCCGAAAGGAGGGTAGGGCAGACACAGTTTTCTGTGAATATCTCGAGAACCGTAAGGTTTAGGAGGACCATTTTTTTTTTGTATGTTGATCTCAAGGGGCCATGTCAACCCATTCCATAACCACTCATTTCATGTATAGCGCCACCTAGTTAAACACAAAAAAGTAAAAATGAGGTGTTGTAATCGCAGGTATCTGTGACCTAACATAGTCAAAACTGCACGAAATTGGAAGTGTAGGATCATTATGACACCCTCTGAATGCACGCCAAGTTTCGTGGAATTCCGTTCATGGGGGGCCACACAATAAATTCATTTATGTTACTATACACCAACTGGCCTGTAGGTGGCCGGAGACAGTTTTCTGTGAATATCTCGAGAACCGTAGGGCCTAGGAGGTCCACCTTTTTTTTGTATGTTGATCTCAAGGGGCCATGTCAACCCATCCCATTACCACTTATTTCATGTATAGCGCCACCTAGTTAAAAATTAAAAAGCAAAAAATTAGGTGTTTTCATCACAATATCTCTGGCTGACATGGTCAAAACTGCACGAAATTGAAAGTGTAGGATCATTATGACACCCTCCGAATGCATGCCAAGTTTTGTGTACTTTCGTTCATGGGGGGCCTTACAATAAAACAATTTATGTGTACATTTAGTGACGTACACCAACAAGGATTCCCGGGACACTGAAAGACCGGGGTACACAAAACTTGGTGGGCATGTACCCCCACATGGATAGCATGGAACTGTCATTTTTCGTTTTGATCGATCTGTAGCCCCCCCGCTGGACTGGACCCCCCGAAAGGAGGGTAGGCCAGACACAGTTCTCTGTGAATATCTTGAGAACTGTAGGGCCTAGGATGACCATTTTTTCCGTATATTTGCCTCCAGGGGTCATGTTAGCCCAGTTCATGTGCACACATGTGCACAAACAGATACACACACACACACACATTCACAGTAATCATGACACATACTCACACAGTAGACATATGTACGCTTCCATGCACAGGCACATACGCAGGCACGCACGCACACACACACACACACACACACACTCACACACACACACACACACCCACACACATAACATAAACATAACACAAACAATCAAGAATGGAGGTGGGGTTGTATAAAATGAATTTTACATGTGAAATCTATGAACTAATCATGTTTTGGTACTTGTTGTCTAGCAGATACCAGTGAGAATTGAGTGTGGATAATGCAATTTAGTGAGACAGTTAGAATCATATAGGCCTTTCAGCGTGATTTCTTTTTGTGGAAAAAATGTGCTGGACTGGGCGGCGGTCATATTTTGTACCGCTCTGCGGTACATCTAGTTGTTAATTGCAAGGATTCCCACACGTACGTCTTAAAATGACAGGCACTCAATTAGACATACACTACTGAACTTTATTTAATGCTACCTCTGACTAAGAATGCATTACTTTGCACTTGTATAGTCTTTTATTTTGGAATCTTAAGAGCAATAAACATATATTCGAATCGAAATCGAATCGGACTGAAAAAATGAATCGTTAGATTAATCGATGCATCGAAAAAATAATCGCTAGATTAATCGTTTAAAAAATAATAGTTTATCCCAGCCCTATCTCCAACTATACCTCTGCTCAGGAAGCAGTGATCCTGAACCCCCACTTGTCAGACCAGAGGAGGTTTAATGAAGTTTAATACACCTCGTTGGTAACATTTGAGCCACACCTGTGCAATGAAACCCATTTCATTACATTCATAATCCACATTCAGAATCGATACCCGGAGTTTCTCACTGGTAGCCCCCAACCACTCACTAACTGCGTGTGAACGGATTTGACATTTTGTCACCGGCAATCAATTCTAGTGTATTGTCTGTCACGGTTCAAAGCATCTTCATCGATAGATTGATTGCGAAGAGCACGGGGATGGAGGTGACGGCTAATGGTTGTCCCGTCACCTGGGGGGACTGGGTTCTATCAGGGTCCTCCGGGCGCCTGGGTTCTATTAGGATCCTCAGGGCGCCTGGGTTCTATCAGGATCCTCAGACGGGCGGGACTGGAGCCTGAGCAGAACGCTCGGCCTTCGCGGCTGCCTGACAGATCAGGGCAAGTGTTATCATGTCTGTCGAATACATGTCTTTCACTCACGCGCTCTCTTGTGTGTGTGTGTGTGTTGGCTGCTCTGTTGTTGCAGTATAGCATGACCTTAGGGGAACACTCTCTCTCTATCTCTCTCTCTCTCTCTCATTGAATTGCAGTTGTGGCTTTTATTTTGGCACAGACACTAAAGCAAGATGATTGTTGTCACAGCACAATTAAGTGTTAGGCTAATTCATTTCCCTTATTTTTAGCCCACTGTTTAACGGAAACATGTTTTAGAAAGTATTTGTTGTCACTAGTATTGTGAAATGGCAGCCAGTGAAAAGACAACTGTAACAACCAAATTGAAAGGTGCTGCTTTTCGTTCATGATCTCCTTTGTGGTCTGTAATGCACTTTTGTCTTGTGCGGTCAGGAAGAGCCCAGTGCTCTGTACAGTCACAAGAGGGTGCTTTCCATCCCTCTCACTCTCTGTCTCTATCTGTCTCCGTCTTTGTCTCTACATTCTCTCATGGTTTTTGATTCAGCCCAACAGTGTCACTGTCCTTAGTACGTAAGGAATTTTTTTTTTTAAATATATAATTGCAGGAATCTAAGTCCCCACTTCAAAGGTCTCGTCACCAACCTAGGCCTGAAGGCTCCTTGTCAGTTTTGTTCCAGAGTGTCGAAGAAACCATTGTCCATGTACATTTATCTTTCAGTTGCCATTTTATTGTCGTTTCCTTGCATGCTGCACGTATAAATGGAGTGGTCTTTCCTGGCCAGGATGGACCCAGTGCTCCCTGCAGGCAGGAGAGGACCGAGAGAGCATATTCAGAGCTTTTACACCACCCTTTCTCAGGCCCCTGTTGTGGAGGAACATTCAGGGGTGGGTGTGTGTGTGAGTGTGTGTGTGTGTTGCCGGACCATTCTAGAAGACTGATAGCTGGTGTCAGGAGAGGCTTGCATCTTATCAGACTCAACCCCCACCTCCCCCAATCACAGTTTCCATGAGGATGTGTGTGCTGAGGGGACAGACAGGCCTCCAGGCGGCCCGTGCGTCACATGTCCTAGACCCCCTCTGTCATGGCAGGAAGTGGCGGAAGAATCCATTTCCCCCAGCATCAGCGAATCGGACAACACTCGGTTTCCTTGTTTTGGGTTTGGTGTTTGGGAAGAAGAGGGGTTCAGGACAGTGATACTGGTCCCTTGGCGCCTCACAATGAGCATGTCAGGGATCATGCCGGTTTTAAAGTCCGCATTTGTTTTTCACTCCTAAGAACTTCCTCCTGTTTCTGTTTCTGTGTCTGTTCCTGGGTCTGTGTGGCCACAGCGTTGAGCTCATGGAGGGGTGACCTCATTCCCATTGTGGAGAAAGTGACACAACTCATGTTGTTAACCCATTTGCGCTTCCAGTAATGCTGCTTGTTTTTCCTTGGTGTTCCGAAGAAAATGTACTGTAAGTCTCTCCGCTGAGAAGAAAAATGGCAAGACAAATAGCTGTGCTACAGAATATAGAGGTGCTAGTCCACGTTTGCTTGTGGTAGTATTATATTACCTGACACAGAGAACGTGGACATCCATATTTCTTATCAGATTTGTCTTGAGTCAGCAGTGCTGGGGAGAGACCAGGTTGGGGAAAACAAACAATTCTCCAGATATCAGTTGGCACAGAGGCTCGGAAATAGCTGCCGCAGGGCGGGCCTGATGCTCGGTCCACTTCTGGCGGAGAAGCTCATCAGGGTGCGTCTTGGCACGGTGACACTTTCACAACGCGGTGACACTTTCACAACACAGCGGCTGAAGGAAGTGGCACGTGTCCGCGAAACCCCATGCGGTGCGGTGAGCCAGCATGGAGCTTAATGCTCGATTCGCCCAATCTGTCGCTTCAGATGCCTCCACGAGCCGTGGCGCCCGGCGCTCGACAGGCGTGAACCTGCCCTCGTCGAATGGCCACAGGGCCCTGACGGGGTCAGCGGGAATTTGCATTATGGGTCCGACAGCGGCGTGATTATCATATATCTGCCTTTAAGGCACAAGGGGGGCCCGCTTGTTTTGAAGGAAAGGGCGTAGACATGAAGGGGGCGACGGGCTCTCCGTCTGGTCTTGCTTACTGGAGTTTGTTTTAAAGTGTGGTTCCTTTGTGTGCGTGTGCTGTGTGTGCACCCATGCGAGCGCGCCTCATGCTCGCCGCCGCAGATTAAGGTTGTCAGATTTGCAACGAAGGAGGGCAGGAGGTGGAGGTGAATGAGGACAGAGAAGGAGGAGTTGGAGGAGGAGGCGGAGGAGGTGGTGGTGGTGAAGGAGGAGGAGGAGGTGGTGGTGGAGGAGGAGGCGGCATAGACACACCTCCAGTGAGTGACTGAGGGGATTAGACAGTACAGCTGTGTGTGTGTGTGTGTGTGTGTGTGTGTGTGTGTGTGTGTGTGTGTGTGTGTGTGTGTGAGTGGCTGGCTGGCTGGCTCTCTCCTCCGCTATCACTCCAGAGTCCTGACCTTAATGCACCTTCACATTCATACTCCATCTCACACCACCACATAGCCTCTCCATCTCAGTGGGCTGCATGCCGTTGTATACTTTGAGATTAGTCAATAGCTCGGCAGGACCACCCAGTCTGCTGCCCAGTGCTTGCTGGAGATGTGAGAAAGCTCACAGCAGACAGGGACGTGGGCCACATCAGAGGCTTATCACCTTTCACTAAGCTGGTTTACTAGTTAGCTGACTAATACAGATTCCAGATTGTCTTTTTCGATGCACGAGCCTCGTAAGTCTGCAAATGTCTTTCCACAGTCAGTCAACAAAACAAAACCTCTGACAGGGGTGGTGGCATACCGGGAGGAAAATACACCAAAGAACAGGGGTTTTTTTGGTCAACCAGTAGTTTCTCACCTTACCAACTGGTGGTCACACATGAATCCCCTCAAATCTCTCAACAGTCCATTACTGCATTGCCCAATCAACCAATATTGCTTGAAAAAAGGGTAGTCTATATAAATGAATCTCCTTAATTCCATTTGAACCAGTTCTACACATTTGTGTTGAGATTCCAAATGACGCGTGTGTGAAAAGTGTGGCCTAGCAGTCCTGCTGGGTTAAGTGGTCGCTTCCTCTCTGGGAGCGCTAGAATGACCTGTTTATGGCACACAACAGGGTTTCACTTGTCAGGGGAGCTTGTAAAAATGTTGGGTCTCTTCAGGTGTATGTGGTTTTGAAAATGTGTGTACACACACACACACACACTTCTCAGCTGTGCACCAGTCCAGCACCACTGGCCCATTGAAAAGCCATGTTGGCCAGAGACACACAGCCGTGCAGCAGGGGCTGGCTAGCGCTGGCAGGCTCGAGAGAGAGAGAGAGAGAGAGAGCCCAGCCCTCCCCTCTGGTTTCAGCTGTTAAGCAGAGTCAACACAAACCAGATTAGGAGTCTTTTAATGTGGAGTTGCAACACAGACAGAATCAGTCTGCCCAAAACTGCTGCTATCAGGGAAACCCCTGCCAGGGTGGCCAACTCTGTTTGGTCTGTCATTTGATTGTTCTGAGCGAAGAGTGATTGCTGTAATTATTCTGTGAATGCTGTGTTTTTCCCCCTACTCATTTTTTTTTTTATACACAACAGCACTGAGGAATGGAGTCTTTTGTTTTAGTTGGCATATGGTATTGCAAGTGTTACTGTATATTAGGAAACCCATGGGCCTGCTTATTGGCATGCAGCAGATTTGATGAAAGGCTGAAGAGAGAGTTATAGTCAAACACTGAAATCTGTCAAGTGTCTACAAAGTCTGAGTTTGGTATGATCAATGCAGTTGGCAGATTTTTATAAGTTTCTCTCAGTGTTGTTAAAAAAAAAGAAACTACTTGAATGAAACCATATCAGTATCAACAAAACTTTTAGGCTCCTCTGTAAATGCTGATAGGGTGAGAGCCAAGATATAGCAGGGGTGTGCAGAGACCTTTGAAGGGGGCTCAAATTTAAAAAAAGGGCACATGGAACAAAAGTTTCAGAAAACGTGTTAACTTTATTTAAAACTTAATTTTGATTACAACCCAATAGAGAATACATAGGCTACATGCAAATTATATAAAAATAAAACATATTCCATCACACTGTATCCACAAAATAACGGTTCTGAAAATTCAATAGGAGTGCATGTACTGTAGGCCTACTGTAGCCAGGGCACAGACAGATAGGTCTTTTCAGTTTTCATTAGGCTATTGTCTACACAGAGATCATAGGCTATAAGGCTACATCTTATTGATTAAATTCAAAGCTAATTTTAATAGCCTAGAAATCTAGACGCACCCTTTTAATGTTTATCACAGTGAACTACCACCATTAGCAAGCTGGTGTCTTGCAGATTCACGTGCTGTGCGTGTGGCCACTGAGTGAAATGACGCATAATGTAGCCTACTGTAAACAGAGAACGACGTGTGGAGTTGGGTTAGTTAAACAACTACAGTAGCCTATGTCGTCGGCTTATGACGATTTAGAAAAGGTTTGCCTACTCTGTTTTATGAACTAGGTCTACTAACCTAAGCTACTATAACATAGTAACCTAAACAGAATATGTTATGAACGTTCAGCCTTAGATTTTCGAAGCTGCCAGGTTATTGAAATGGATGGACCATGACATGTACCCTGGAAAATCCAGACCCTGGTAATCTAGAAAGATTAAGGGTCTGGCAAAGAGCAATGTAATGGCCCAACTCGAGGGGTGGCAACAAGCATGCATTTAAAAATCTCACTGCACGCAATTGGATAACACTAGACCATGTTTACTCTGAATGATTTCGGACTTCGACGCAATCGGATAACACTACGACCAATGTGTACTGTCCTTTAACGTTGCAGAGCTGTCTTCATCAGTTTAGCTGGTTCCCCGGAATGCAGAGGGGGGAAAAGTAATGTGCATCAATGCTCTTTGCCAGAGTGTCTCGCAGAGACAATTCCATTGTGCTCTCGCGAGAACTCTGGATTTCCAGGGTACATGACATGGTTAAAACGGGTTTGATAGCCTACTTAATTAAACATGAAACAACTTTAAACATTTTATTCTCTATCTCTAAGCTGAATACTATTGAATTGTTAAAAAAATTTGTATTCAAGTTAATTCTGTAAACCAACTATCACAAATGAAATTCAATTCTGTGGGAAACACTGTATATTGTCTGAAACATTTGTGCAGCACAATCCTGTTTTTTTTTTGTTTGTTTTGTTTTCAAATGGCCCATCATCTGTGGCAGACTCTAGTTTTGGTGAACAGTAAGTCATGAGACTCATGGCCCATCATCTGTGGCAGACTCTAGTTTTGGTGAACAGTAAGTCATGAGACTCATGGCCCATCATCTGTGGCAGACTCTAGTTTTGGTGAACAGTAAGTCATGAGACTCATGGCCCATCATCTGTGGCAGACTCTAGTTTTGGTGAACAGTAAGTCATGAGACTCATGGCCCATCATCTGTGGCAGACTCTAGTTTTGGTGAACAGTAAGTCATGAGACTCATGGCCCATCATCTGTGGCAGACTCACAGGAGTCCCGGAGGGCGTCTGGCTGCCTGATGGGTTTTGATTTTTTTACACTCTGTCAATCCCTGTGTCTCCTCTGCTGTGATTCCCCTGCAATTATGGTCTCATCCCCGTCAGGCCTAGTTGGCCATCTGCTCCTGGGCTTGCCTGCCTGCCAATATGCCATACACATGTTACTTAACCTCAGAAACGTCAATACAGAGCAAACAGACTAAAGACTGCCGTTTTACAGTCATGCCTCATCATCTAAACTGGAGATTTGGTGCCTGGCTCTTATTTGGCTGGCCATGACTGCCTGTTACGAGGGCCTAAACTGGGCGTTGGAATATCTTCAGAAGTTCTACTGTGACTGAATAAAGCTTTGTTTCTTGCACACAATGATTGTTGTGTGACAGAAGCCCCATCTTTTATAGCCTTGCCAAAGCCATCAAAGGGCCTGCGGTTCTGCCGTGTTGATAATGCGCAACCTCTTTGTCGTCTCTTTGTTTAAGTAAGCGTTCAAAAGGTGAGGTCAAGAGCAGGTCTTTGGCAAGGAGCATCGTGACACACACACTGCACTCAAGCTGAAGGCGAAGGTTTGCACAATCTAATGACCCGTAGACGGTGGTGTGTTCAGTGACTGGCAAGACTCAGCAATGACTCGCTTGAGGCGCCTGAGAAAATCAGACTAATGATTCTCCGTTGCATAAGCATTCCATCGCCAGAGAGGCCGTGGCCCACACTGTTTTTTCTTGCTTAATTGAATAGTCCGGGCTGGCCCTAGCTAGCCAAATATCCCAAAGTGGAGTTATGTTTTCAGCCTGTCCCAGTGTCTGCCCTCAAGGGAAATTTCTTTCGGTGAGAACGGAAGCATTCTCATGTTGCCAATCGTAGTTTTAGACCAGGTGGAAACATTGAACATTGGAACATTGTTATTTGAATAGCAAATGGGCTGTTTATGTGTATTCCAAACCAGAATTTCAGTTCGTACTTCAGTTCGTTCGCTTCCTGCCAGGACTTTTACGGGCTTTTCCCAAATCACTTTTACGGGCTTTTCCCAAGTTAGTAAAGAAAATAATTCTGTTATATTTTACACCTGCAAAAAATATGAAAATGCAATAACCATTTATTTTGCACAAGCAAGTCTGTTTTCAAATGTGCATAAGAGTGCTCCTCAGTGCTTGTAGATTCTGTTCTTAAATAAGAACAATACAACATTGGTGAATGCCAGAATCTTCGTTAAAAACTGCAAAGTGGGTGTTAAGAACAAATGTCTTCGTCAGAACAGTTGGTGAATGAGGCCTTTACCAAAAGATTTCCACAGGTGTGTAGATGACTGAGGCGTCTTGAGGTGGATGTGGTCTGGGGCACCCAAGGGGCCCAGCATCTGTTGGGGATGTTATTTGGTTATTTGAAGGGGGAGCCTCCCCCGTGATGAAGAGCTCTGATTGAGATGCTGGGGGTCAAGGCTTCCCCGTTGCCTGTAAGCCCCTCATGAACCCCCCTGTGCAAAGTGGCCCGCAGGTCCTGTCAGGTAGTGGGAATAAGATGGAGTGCCATCTCCTGACCGCGGGAGGTGAGGCCAGGGCAGGGCAGGACGGGGGCGTCTCACGGGTTTTATACTCCAGATTCAGACCACATGTTCCTCTAATATACAGGGCAATTCCAGCTTGGAAAACGCACAGTACTGTATGTGGGTGTTCTCGCAAGTCATATGAATGTGTTTAGGTTCTCCTGCTCCTTGTTTCTGACGTGCCATGTTGGCATGTTGAACATTAAGCTGCAAACCTGTGCATTTGACGTCTTGGTGATTACGAAGCAGAGTAATCTCTCATTAGGGTTTTACCCAGTAGTTTTAAGAGACGGTCACACCAAGATCTTTGTTTTTTTACCGTGTTTTCCAAACCGTGCTGTCTTGCTGCTCTCTCTTCACTGTGAGATCTCACAGCACACCGCCATGATATTAAACATATAGCAGTTGCGAAATATGTCATGACTATTGCTGTTTATTGTCATACAGTGGCAAACAAAGTGTTACACACCCATCAAGAACACATAGGGTACTGCAGTTTACTACTCTACTTTGGACAGAAATTGTTTTTCACATTGTTTTTCACATGCCCCTATGCCATCGTTTTGCTTATTTTAACCCCTAACATGCGGCTCTCCTCCTCTGGTTGCAGGTGACCCAGGCGTAGCGGAGGGACAGCGGGTGGAGAAGGTGACCAGAAGGTAGGAGTTTATTTACAGCATCTCCCCCGCAGAGGAGCCCAGTAGCCTTCCTCTGAGCCTCTGCCAACTCGTACTTAGCATGCGTCCAGTGCCCTGGTCAAGAAGCAGTGTCTCATGAAAAGGTTCTACGCATGTTCTATGCATTTGGGATTGTCATGCAAAGGTGTTCTATGCATGTTCTATGCATTTGGGATTGGTATTTCTCTCTCTCTTTCTCAGAAAGTGTGTTTGAAGTACACAAAGAACAATACAATAATCATTACAAGCATGGGAGAGAAATTGCATTACGATTATTTTCATGTTGTTGATCAGTGGATTCTAATTCTGCTGTATGTCTTTGGACTGAGTTTGATCACTGCTGATTACAGTTTAGACATGCTCAGATGGGTGTGATTGCTTCAACCATTTCCAAGGCTCTTCCTGTGGTACTCTCCACAACATTGTAAAGTTGGGGGGGAAAATAAACTTTTATTATGCAGCCAACTTTATTTTGGACAGAGGTTTGGGGCGGGGGTTTACTTACACAAATTGCAAGATTAAATAGTCTCCTGGGATTTAATTTTGCCTGCCAAGACACTTTTTAAACTTTTGGAAGCCGTCCCATTGGGTAATCACATCTCCCCGCCTCTCATTCGGCTTGTGGTAACTGGGGAGGAATATCCTGGCCATCAGTGTGACTCTCCCCAAGATTTATTTAACATTGCTCAAACTCGAAGGACAGCCCACCACAAAACTGCCCATGTGTGCAGGCTTAATTTACACATCAGTTTTTTTTCCCCCCAGAAGACGGGAGAGAGTCCCTCGCTTCATTCCTCAAACTCAATTTACGAGTTGTGGAGATTACTGGATTAAGGCCGCGACTGGACCCGTCTCTGGGCTCTCCGAGAGGCTCCTCAGTTTAGGAGGTGGTGGTGCTGATGGTGGTGGTGGTGGAGGAGGAGGAGAAGGCTCAACCCCTTAAGATTTTCAATGGTCCAAAAAAACCTTGAGAATTGTGGATTCAAGTTACAAGTATTCTGTCAGATTCTTTGTGAATGATACTTGCCATCAGCTCCCATTACGATGCTTCATATAGAATGTTCTAGAGGACACCTCTCAGAGGACATTTGCAATGCATGATGGGTAGAATACCTCCTGTGCGGGCCTGCATAGGAGGCCCCCCGCTCTTGTCAGTGGGTGTCTGGGAAGGTGTTATTTAAGCCGGTGACATTTGCTTTGCTTTGCTTTACTCTACTTTGTTTGAAGTTGCGGTTGCGGGCGCTTATTCAGCAGTCCTCCTGCAGCCCAAACTGAGCCAAATGAGTGGAGAAGAACTCGAAACACCTGCTCGGGGGTTATGTGCCACCGCACTTGTGTCTAGAAACCATCAAAAGGTTTCTTTACACAAACATCTACCCGTGTCCACCTCTGCAGAGTCACATTTACAAATATCACCGCCCACTTGTTTGTGTAGCCTCTGGTCCTCCATCTCTCTGTGTGTGTATTTGTACACGGTTGCTTTGCTTTGTCTTTGACATGATGGCCGTGTGCGCTAGGAGGAGGCTGATGCCGTGTGACGGTGACGGTGACTGGGCGTGTGAAAGCCCAGCTGCCACCGGCGATGGCTCAACAGCAACACAGTCTCGTGCTGACGTGGCGCGCAGTGTGTCATATCGCGTTGGGTACCGTAGTCTCCACTTTGACCCCACTGTCCAACACACACACACACACCCAGGGCGAATGCTGCCAGTCATTGGCCTGGTTATACCACTGCCTCATTTCAGGCGAATCTGTCTTAACTTGTTCACGTTAGAAATGTTCCACCCGTCACATTCACTGGAATTATCAGCTACTGGGACTCCCAGTGGTTTATTTTCTGGCTTAAGCAGCTCCTACCAGGTATTACCGCAGTTACACGGAAAGCGGGTTTTTATGGTAATCCAATAGAGAATTACACATCAGAATGATGTGATTAACAGCATTTGAAGAGCTGTAACAGACCTGCTTTTTATAGTAATAATAATCCTAATCCTTTCTGAATATTATTGCATTTTCTTGCATACTGTCCAACTTAAAAAGTAGCAGTATAAATATGTTGCCTGTCTGCCTCTCTCTCTCTCTGTCTCTCTCTCTCTCTCTCTCTCTCTTGTTCCCTCTCTCTTTCCCTCTCTCTTTCTGCTCATTGCAGTGTAATTGATGTATTCCATTCCTGTGAGGCAGTGTTATGTGACTAATGTCTGGGAGGACGGAGACAGGCGGCCAGTCTGGCCAGCAGGGGCCGGGAGAGAGGGAGGTTAGGGAGGGAGGGAGAGAGGTTAGGGAGAGAGAGAGGTTAGGGAGGGAGGGAGGGTTAGGGAGGGAGGGAGGGAGGGAGGGAGGGAGGTGGCCACAGCCTCTCGGGGAGAACATTTGGGGAGAGGGGAGATGCTGGTAAAACCTCTTATGTGTGCAGTGACGACACACTTCGTGTAATTCATCTTCCAGCTCTTTCCCTTCCACTCTGACATGCACTGCAATGAACAAGTGTTCCCATAATGACTGGAGATGCTCATTCTTTACTTTCATTTTGATCTGGTCAAGAAACTCCAACTGTAAAAGCAGGCAGCCTATTCCCACCAGCCGTGTAATGGGACAATCTCTCAACTCATGCTGAAGAGTGTGATGGACTGTGTAGCCCTTGGTGATTTTCACAACAAATCCAAAATATATTTCTGTGCACACCATTGGGGCCACAGAGTACGGCCTATGCCAGTGAACTCCCTGTGTTGGGCTGGTGAAGTGCCTAGGTGAGTTTAGTTTCCCTCGTCATTGTTTATTGGCATATTGTTATGTTTTAGTGGAAGAGCGAGGCTTTGCCAGTGCTCTGGATCAAATAACTCTACTCTCTTTAAAGTCACTCTGCCATGGACATGGGAAGCTAAAACGAAAAGCACATTTCTTGAAACCAATCATATAAACTTTCCTGAAGGCGTAGATTTTTGCTTCCATTTGAGAAGCCAGATTCTACCAAGAGCCAAATAACATGTATACATGATTGATTGAACTTAAAGGAACCGTATGTAGGATTTTGGCCAAAACTTGTACTACAATCACTTTCAAAATACTGTAGAGCGGTGTACACCGCAGATGTGGTAACTAGAGCAGAGCTGGCAACCCAGATGCCGAAACACTACTGACTTTGTGATTACTAGATAGGTGGAGGGTGGCGGATCAGGCTAAAACACAAATATGTAAACATCAACATCAGTTGAGGGCTGCAACTTCACTTTTTTAAATGACGATATCCTGGCCGGACTACTGTCAGTAATATAAGTATTTGAAATTAGCATGATTTCCTAATGTCTAGTGACAAATCAGGGTCATTTTATGATTAATTGAATTACATTTCTTACATACAGTTCCTTTAATAAACTTTATACCCGCCAGACATTCTTTATTCTCTTCTGAAAACAGGTGCGTTGTGGCAAGAAATAATCTGTGATCTCCGGCTGTAAAATTAATCACCACCTATAATTCCAAGTCTTGTGTTAGGACAGCCTGACACAAGAGTCAGTAACCAGTCATCTGACATGTTTGTGACAGTGAGAGATAGTTCTCTGCTTTTGGGCATTAGCAGATGTTTGCCTCTTTCCCCAATATCTTTTGTTTTAATATAAGTTGCCCACCACCTTAGTGAAGTGCCAAACTTCCATTCTCTCTCTGGACTGCAGAAAAGTCAGTGCCCCCACTGTTGCTTGGCAACCGTGGCAAACCGCTAGCGGTAGCTGTTCGTTTGTGGTTCACCTTTTACAAAAAACTTGGTATCACAGGGGCATGGAGCTGCCTGGTCAAAACATTCTTTGTCTGCCAAACTCCGGAGTGCCGTTTCGGGTCAATAGCTCCACACAGAGGGTGTGGTGTGGCGATCCAGAGGATGTGTGTGTGTGTGTGTTGGAAAAGCTCATGAGAGAGGGAGTCTGTATTCGTTTGATTATAGAAAGTGCACAGTCGTTTTATCTACCATAGCGATCAGTTGCACAATGTGCCCTCCGTCTAACCCAAAAGTAGTTTTCCAGGTGTTTTTATGTTAAGAGTAGTTACGGGCAGTTTAGGGTGTGTTTGCAGAAGCGCCATGTTGCAGTCTGAAAGTGATTCACCCCAATCTCTGGCTTTTGTTCCCCTGCCGTAAACATGTTGTTGTTCCGGTGGTAAACATGTAGAATTTGCGAGTTAAACCCGAACATATGAAGTGGGTCTGTTGTGGGTGGGCATTACGGGGGGCGTGGTGATCCACCACCTGAGACGGGAGGCTTGAGTGGGAGTGGGGGGTGGGTGGTGGGCTCCCTCCCTCGCCTCCCTCTGGCCTGGCCCCCATGACCCAGGATGACGTCTCCTCGGCCCCAGGGCCCCCTTCCAGCTGGTCCGCTTCTAATCGCCAGGGCTTTTCACTCTGGATCTTATCTCGTGAAAACAAACGATGCATGGAACCTGGAGCTCTGCCCAAATACACCCTCCACAGTCCACACTCCCTCTCTCTCCACAGTCCACACTCCCTCTCTCTCCACAGTCCGCACTCCCTCTCTCTCCACAGTCCGCACTCCCTCTCTCTCCGCAGTCACCCACATGGCCACCCACTCCCCTCCCCTCCCCTCCCGCCCTTCCCCCTCTCCACTCCTTCAACTCTCTCTCTCTCTCTCGCTCTCTCTCTCAAGCTGGTTCCAATCAACTCATGGTTAAACCCCCCCCCCCCATGGATTATCTGTGGAAGGTAGGGATTTTGTTTTCAAATATGGCTACATTTCACTATTGTCAAGGAACTCTGGAAGGAGATGCAGACTATGGTCCGCATTTGATGTACTGTAATTTGCTCTGGTTGAAATTTTTCAAAGGTGACTTCATCAATCTCTGTAAGTGTGTGCTGTCTCAAAAGAAGTCTCCAGTGACTACTCTCACTCGCTGGTCAAAGTATGTAGTCAGATGAGATGTCAAACTTTGCTGGGGGAAGGAGGCGGCAACATAACAGCACGTTCTGCCGTGTGTATTTTAGAACACTAGTCGAGCACCGAGAGTTGGAACACTCTTGTTCTTCGTGCACTGTCGCTATTAGCGCCCTCACCTGTGCAGGGTAATGATCCGTCAGCATGCCAGAGCAGTCGTATTAATAAACAGCGATGTGCTTTGAGATCCGGTTGGGGTATGTAGGGGGTGGATGCTGATGAAGACGATACCCTCTGCGAAAAGCTTCTTCAGCCAAGTGTGTAGGATGATTGGAATAGCTTTGATAATTATGTTAGACAGATGGGACTGAGAGGGAGAGAGGGAGAGGGAGAGGCAGAAGGAGAAAGAGGAAGGGAGGAAGGGTGCTTGGCAGAGGGATGTGTCACTCAGGTCAAGTTCACATGTCTTGGCATCCCAGAACATGCTCTCCTTTAACAGAGAGACTACTCTTTCTGAATTTTCTCACTCTTCCTCCTCCTCCCTCTTTTTCTTTTACTCACACACACATACATGCAATCTCTTCCCTCTCTCTCTCTCTCTCTCTCTCTCTGTCACTCTCTCTCTCTCACTCTCTCACTCATTATCTTGCTGCCTCGCTTGTGCTCTGTTTCTCTCACCCCATCTCTCCTTCTGAATCTTCTCATTCTCCGCTGTTGACCCTGTAAGCGTAATGCAATAATGTGCGAGCATTTTCTCTCCCGTTCCCTCAGTACTCACTGGCCTTCCAGTGAGCTCAGCCTTCTAGAATGTTCTGGAAAACACTGTGGCTCTGTTTTTGCCGCTGCCTGTTCGAAGGGCAGATGTTTGGGATGTGTCGGGCGGGGTGAGGAGCGAACGCGGTTCTGCGTTTGGAGCCCTATCAGTGGGGTGTTTCCCTGATAAACCGCAGCTGTTTTGCTGTGTGTTAGCTACAGTATGTGTTTGATGCTGTCATGGTGTGTGTGTGTGTGCGTGTGTGAGTGTCTGTGAGTAGATCATGAAAGGGGAAAATGTTGGAATGGTTCATCTCATTGGAACTATTAATGAAAACACAATTTTGATTAATAGTTCCAATGAGATGAAAAGGCGCTCATCATTTCTGTTATTTATAAGATCCTGATTAAGCAAACGGCCTTGAGTGTTCTTGGCCTGTCACGTCTTTGCTTGGCCTTTTTAAGAGTATTCTGTCAGTTTGTTGTTTACTCTTTGAGACACTCTGTTGCTTTTGTCTGATTTCAGAGCTCTTCTCTGAGCTTCATCCGGTCGCTGGAGGTTGCACAACTCTCGCAGCACAGGCGTGGCCTTTAACGCAGCTGGCCGCACCCACACTGTACACAGTGGGGTCACCGTCTGAATCTCAGTCGTTTGAATCGTCCACTCGGCCTGTCCTTCATGCCTCGGAGAGCTCACTACAGTGAACTGTATTGTGTGTTGAAGCTGTTTCCTAGAAGTGCCATGCTCAGAATCGTAAGTCTAATGAAAGGGGTTTTCCGGGCCTGTAGCGATCCCACTACCTTATGTGAACCCCCCCCAAGACTGCATGAAAAAGAACCTGTCATTGTGTAATTGACTGAACTGAAAGGGCAAAACATGTAGGAATTTGGCCAAACTCCTGAAAAAGGACAGACTTCTGACAAGAGACAGGGGGCAAGTTTGACTATGACATTGAACAGTAGGCCCGCGGCCTGGAGTGGGATGCGCCCTTTGTGCTTCGGTCACAGGAGGAGATTCCTCGGGCTAGCTTGATAAGAAAGTGTGGGAGTACCCTTAACGTCCAGGCAAACACGGGAACGGTGGGGTGCAGAATTCAGTTTTAGCTGAGTTGAAGTTGTCACATATGTTGGCCTTATCTTTGAACTATAGGAAGCTAGAGGTGAATTTCAGCCGTGTTGTTGTTATGTTTCCTACTCCGTGAACTTGCAGCCATCTTTTGGACCTCAGTAATGACTGGTGCTGAATTATATGCTTATAGTACATTTTAGCTATGGGATGTTTATTCAAGATATAGATCTTCTATCAATGCCTGTTTTCCGTGGTCTGGCAAAGGAATCAGACATGAACGACTCTATTTCAGTGCAGTCTCCCCTTCCTCTACTCTGGTGATATCTCACTCCCACGTTTGCTGTCCAAAAAACCTGCTTTTTATTTAATTTAATCATTCTGTCTGGCAGTTCAACAAGGAGGAGTTTTGCAACTGATCACAGCAGTCATGCCTGAAGGTTGCATACCATTGTGCTTTTTGTGTAGTCTGAATTCCTGGTCATTTGCAGACCATTAAGCATGAGACAAAGCAAACTTTGGAACCAATGTTCTATTATCTCTTCCTCTCATGTCTTGGAAGTTTGGACTTAACTTTATTCAAAATTGTGCTCAGTTTTAGTTTGAGGAACTGTTAAAGTGCACTTTGATCACAGATCACACAGGTGCGTGGTACAAGATGCTCAAGATGCATCACTGCAATAGTTGGATTTGGATGGATAGTTGGAGTTGCTAATGTTTGCCAGATGTAGCTCCTAATGAGAGCAAAACTCTTTCATCTCTTTTAAACATGTAGTGAGGAAAAAGAGTGATGTTTGTCGTTGGATAATGGATTTTTACCACACCTTTTTTTTACCAAGTTGTTGACACAGTGCAGGTTCCCTCAGTTTTCCCTTTTGTGAGATGCCATTGACTTTTGTAAAGTCAGCCAGCTTTATTTTTTTAAGTCAAAAAAATTATGAGCATTTCCACTCAACTGGCTTGAGCCGATTAACTTTTCCTTTGGTCAAAAAATGCTAGTATAAGCTTAAATGCTGCTTCACTAATATCACATAACTTCATACTTTGTGTCTATAGTGCCTTCATGCATTCAGATTATAGAAGTAACTCAGGACTGAGTCAAGCTAAATATAGCCAGGAGGGCAACAGCAGAGGAATGGCACTTTACAGATATAGCTGACCTGCGTGACACGGTCAGTTCGGCCGCTCACAAGACGTGAAACGGTTCACCCTGACATTCTCCAGCTCTGCTCTTTTAAACACACTCGACCCGTAATTCTAGAGCGTGGCCTTGTGGTCGACATGGAAGAGTAAAAGCTGTGGTATCAGTGGTTGGATCACACAGTGAATTACTCATTCAATCTAATATGGCTGTAACTACACCCTTGGGCAACGAGCACTGCTCCGTCCAGGTCCTTACTCCGTTTATTCTCATAGTGGTGACCAAGTCTCTACCTCTGAGTTCGTCCATTTATCACCCACCTACGCACATCTGGATATCTGCTCATACGTATAGCAGCACCAGTAACACCATATCTTTGGGACCCGCGCTGTCTATGGTATGGTGGTCAGTCATGACTGATATCTCCCCACAGCACGCTGAATGTGCCGAATGGTGAAATATGAAACGTCCTCAATGAGCTTCAGTCCAAAGCTAGAGATATCAGGAATCTTGAACGCAAACTTGAGAACCATGGTCAGTAGTGTTTCTTCTAAACGATTATTGCTAATAACAATAATAATAATTATGGTATTCCAGTGTTGGCTGTAGTTTTACATTTAAACCTTTCTTCATGAAAACAGCTTGAACTGCTCATTTGTGAGTTTCAGTTGTAGACGCTTTGGCTATATGACCTTTGCTTAAAAATACAAAGCATTTATCTAACAAAAAGTTCTTTGTTAGAGTCATAAATTAGCCTCTACTCTCCATGTATCAAAGACATTGACCCTGAAAGATCCATAAAAGAGAGCTTTGAAGTTGCAGTGTGCATTGATTCTGTAGATAGTGTGCAGCCTGTAATTATGGTGCTTCTGCACCACATCATGCTTATTGCGTTTGTTTAGTCTGGTGGCAGTGTTTAATTTGGTTGTTCATGTCTGTTTTCTACATAACCTCTATGTCAGTCTGTCTCTGTCTGTCTGTGTATGTGTGTGTGTCTGTCTCTCTCTCTCTCTCTCTTTTGTCTGTCCTTACTCCCTTGCTTTTATTGTCCCCTTTTATTTCTATCTCTTTCATAGTCTCTCTATCACCCTGAGAGCTTCAGCACAGGATATAATAAATAATCTATGTAGAATTCACATTCAAACTGCTGCGTGCTGAGTGGCTGTGGTTTTCCACAGGAGAATGTGCTAATGCTAGCCTAGCTTGGGCCTTCTGAAAGTAGCACGGAGGTTGCCCAACGCAAGGCTATTTCAGTCAGGTATGTGTTTTCTGGAAAAGGCACTGGGAGTCCGAGTTTAGTGGCTTAATGCATTTTTAATATGGAGGTAGGACATCCCGTGGCACTGTTGTTTTAGCCTTGTAAACCTTGCTTTCGATGGGACATGGTGTGTTTTTGGTGGAGCAGGAGGGTTGTGAGATTCCCCATGATAACAGATGTTAGAGGCGTGCTGCCCTGTCTGGGACTCTTCGGGTACCCCTTGAATAATTGATCGGCTATTGATTTTTTTTGCTTCCATTGAAGCTTTCTCCCCATTAAATACATGGTAGGAGAGAAGTGTAGACGTCATTTTTTTCCACCTATGATTATGGTTTCCCTTTGACTCCCACTGTGTCAGCAGTTATCAAGACCTTCTACATTAGACACACTTTGCAATTTAGGAGGCATTTTAAGGCTGCTGACTGGAAGACGATTCTGTCTGAGTTTTATTGCCATGACTTATTTAGCGTGAGCTTCTGCTTGTGTGTTGAAGTCGACTTGCCTTCCTGGTATATTAGAATTACTCTCAGTTGAACTACAGGGAAAGGGTAGGAGGATAAGGTCATGGTAATTGGAAGGTGATAAACTTGGCCATTGTGTGACCAATAGAAAGGTCAGGTTATGGACCAGTGGCCTAGAAAGCGAATAATTCCCAAAAGGCTGCTTGGAGTCGTCTTGGAATCTTAGATGCTGAAATGCTGTCTTGTGTCGCCACAGCAGTTTCTGTCAATTTGGGCTCTTGTGAGAAAATGCTGAAACAGTCTTTTGTAGCGAAATGGTAGTTGAGATCAAAATCAAGGATCAAAGTTATCGAAGTTGACTCCTAACTGGACAGAGCAATTCATTCACATGCTAATTCAGTGTCATTCCAGCTTGGTGGCTTTGTGTGGCTTCGGTTAACAAATTGACCTCAGTGCAACCATAGCCCAGCACTAAAAACCATTAAGACACCACAAGCTAGTAAGATCTGCTTGTTTACAGATGTGGGCGTAATTCCTTTTAGCCTTACTGTGTGTGTGTGTGTGTGTGTGTGTGTTTTGTGTGCGTCAGACCAAACCAAAAAGTCAAAACAATACTGTACTCACGGCATTGCAAAATTAGCATTGTTTTTATAAAGACGTCTGAGCCACAGGTGTAAGCAATAAGCAAATTTTCCCTAACGTCTTATTTCTACTCTTTGCTCTCTCTGGCTGTCTGTGTTAACAAATGTGCCATGAAACCCTCAGCGAGGCCCTACAGAGTCACGGCCCAGGAGCTCACAAGGCGAATTTATGGGCGATTTGGGAGTGGGCCTCCCAAAATAATAATAGAAAAAAAACTCTCAAGAGCTTCAACTGCTGTGCTTTGTCCCCCTCAATTCTCCTTAGAAACTCCTTCTCCTAACAAGAATGAGGGATTCGACACTCCAGGAAATATACTTGAGCTCTCAGTGGGAAAAGATTTGGGCTTTGGAGAGATTTGGGGGGGAGATTGGGGGGTTGGGACACTGGGGTGGCGAGGGGTTGGATTGCCGGTCACTCTGAAAGCAGCTGTGTCTGTCTTTCTTTTTTTCCCTCCCTCTTCTATTTTTTGTACTCCTCCGCAGCCTATTGTTCAGACTCGCCAGTCCTTTGGGACCCATGAAGACAAGCTTGAAAGAGGAGGAGAGAGAGAGGGAGGAGGAGAGAGAGAGGGAGAAGGAGAGAGAGAGGGAGAAGGAGAGAGAGAGGGGAGGGCGGTGGCCAACTTTTTAAAAGCAAGAAAGTGCAGAGGGGCTCTGCAGTCCTGTAACCTTGCAATCCTCCTCCTTCCTCCTGTTTGGTGAAAATAAATGGTTGAAAAAATATGTTCCCTTCACAGAAAAAAGCCCTTAGCCTTTCGCCTCCATATGTGTGTCTGGAGAATTGCAATCAGTGGTAAGCGACCCCCTCCCCTCTCCTCCCCTCTCCACCCCAAACCACTGCCACCACCAGCATCCACCCCCCACCACTCCACAGATCAAGCTGCTCTCCTCTTGCCAAGCTGATAAAGTTTGTGTGTGTGCTGCTATCACTTGTTCTCCTCCTCCCCCAACCCTCTCTTTACCTCTCCCTTTAGAGAGAGAGAGGGAGAAAAGACAAAAGTTCCCTCCCTGAACTGGAAGAGGCTTGATTCTGGTTAGAGCCAGCTATTGGTGCCTGTTCCCTATCAAGACAAGAAGTGTTTTTGGAAAAAAAGGGAAAAAAAGGACTTCCACCTAACCAAACAGAGGGAGTATTTTGTGAAAGAGAGAGAGAGAGAAAGAGAGAGAGAGAGAGAGAGAGAGAGAGAGAGAGGGAGGGAGAAACGGGCAGAAGAGGACCAGGCACGAGCAGAAGGTCTTGCTCTTGTGAACAAAACTCGCTGTGAAAAGAAGGCCAAGGACCAGTCTTTTTCACTTTGTTTGCCTCTACTCTCCAGTGTCAGGTTGGTGCTTCTGTGATCTTTTTATTTCGCCATTTCATTTAAGGAATTTAAGTTAACAGTGCTGGACCTTTTTTTCTGATGGGCTGTGTGAGTTACTGACAAGGTTGTCTGAGGCATAGTTTGTGAAATGAAATGACTTCAATCAGAATTCACAGCTTATTGATTGAGCATTACTTCCGTCTAAAGCAAGCTGGAGGTTAGTGGCCATTGCCAATGTCAGTTGCCCTCTAGTTCGCTGCCTTGGCGGTCACGGTGACCCCTGGAGCAGATTGATGACTCCGTTTTGAGGGAGGGTGGAGGAGTCCCTGCTGTTGGCTAAGCCCCTTGTGTTTGTGCAAGGAGAGATTTCAGATGGCCTCACCCCAGGGCTCTGTTGTCCTTTCCCTGTCCCCTGTAGTTCCCCTCAGCCACGTCTTTGCCTGCAGGGCTCTATCCCGTGTAACAAGAGATCCAAACAGTCAAGGTAAAGTGGGAATGTGGATTTGTTTGTGTATGATGTGAGTGTGGATGGGAAGTTTTCAGGGGTTAATCCCTTTCAGCCTCCATGAGCACTTTTGCCTGAGGGCCTTTAGCCCTTGCAGATCTATGTGGTTCTGGTGAAGTTACAAGCGTACCGGATGGGAACATCTAAGGGAAGTGCATGACTCTGATGGGTGGACATGAGGAACGGCTTTTGTTTTGGAAAGTGAGCAGAGGATATTCTACCCTCTCTCCTTGTCTGGCCCCTCTCACACAGTTGTCTTCAAGAGATTCACACGTTAAACATTTGGGCTAAGTGGACTTGTCAGAAGTGGCTGTTTGCTTTTCAAATGTCTGTTTACCGACGTGTGCTTAAGTGTTGGTGAGGAGATGAAAGCAGCAGCTCTTTCTTTTCGCCGTTTTTTTGTGATGTCTCGGATGAATGCGTGTCTTTGAGAGGATAATTCTCTGTCCACATGATAGCGCTTGTCCTCTCCCCAACCCCCCTGTAAACACTGTTCTCCATGTGTCTGCAAGCATTCTTCAGTAACGCCTAATAAGATGGCTGGGACCCTTGGAAGTTCGTGCAGTTGATTTGCACCAAGAAAACCCCTCCTACAAATCTGGTCTCCTCTATTAGGATGATAAACCTAATGCTGGTTTAATGTTCACTGACTTTTATTATTTCAATTGGTGACTTTTTGTGGATCACACACTTCAGAAACGCTACTGATGAAACTAAAGATGAAGGAACAAGCTCTAAGGAGGCGGATGATGATGATGATATAAGAATGTTCGGCTGTTCTCTCGTTTTGTTCCTGCTCCAAAGGAGTCCTCGGAGCTCTCCCAGAAGGTTCCCCTAAACGTGGCCCCAGTGGTTCCCCCTGCAGTTTTCTTCTCCCTAGTGGGAGTTGACTACTTGATGGCAGAGGACTTAACCAGCATCCCACTGAGCCCCTCTCTAAATTTATAGTTTGGAGGGAAGTCTGTTGTTTTTCATGATTCGCTTCAGTTAGAGACACGAGTGTGGCTTGGCTGGCGCTTCTGTCCTCCGGCAAGACCTGTAAATCAGTCCCTCTACAGGGCTTTCAGGGAGCACGTCGCCAGTTAAGCCTGCACTTATATCCCCCAAGCTCAAGAGCCAGACATATATTTGTGTAAGCTTTAATCTGACAATGATAAGATTCTGCAAGTACACACACTTTACATAGTTGGTGTTTTTCATCCCTTTTTTTTACCTGCTGCCATGCCATTTTCCATTAATTGTAGCCTATGAGCTGAAATTTGACCCTTGTTGTTTTGGGAGCCACCCAGCTGATGTAACCAGATTCTAACCTATCCTGCCTGAATGCAGTTGTTAACGCTACCTGAAGTATACTCAACCAACTAGGCAGTATTTCCATGGACGTTGGATCCTGAAGGCTTTGGAAGAAATGCAGTTTTACAGGCTCAGTAGAAGTAGGCCTATATAATTTAATTGCTACAATTGCCCCTCTGTGTATTTCCCTTAAATGTTGTTTTTCAACTCTAAATGTTAAAGAATTTCATTTGTGTAATGGTCAGTTTATTTTTTATGATATACCCAAAGGTCTGTTTTTTTTAATGAAATCGGTCCTGGTGTAGTTTTGACGACTTTTCTGCACATGTTGGCCCAGCTCGTCACTCTCGTCATGACATGCTCTACATCCTTCAATCTCAACTTTAATCTTCAAGTGCTCCAAAAAAAACCCCTTCAAGATCCACAAACATTCTGTTTAATATATCTCGCCAAGCCCCACGGCACGTCCAGTATAATTCCTTTCATTTCATGTTGGATGTCGTCAGTCGGTTCGCTCCCTTCAGATCTCTGGGCGAGGATGGCTTGCAGGCACATATGATGGGTGTTGCTCGCTCCGCCTGCCAATCAGACGGGGTTTATGTAATATGCGCCGTGGTCGCCATGTTTGTGCACAAAGCCCTAAGCCGGGACGCCCGCAATTATGTCACTCTGCAGCATGGCTTCCAGCTGTTCGCCTCAGCTGCAGTCACTTAACCAGCACATTCAAAGAGGCATGAGGGGAAAGCACACACACACACACACACACATAGATGAGCATACTCATACCGCCATACTGTATTTTTTGCGTGTTTAAGTGTGACTCAAGAGTTGCTGGGAGCACACACTCAAAACACAGACAAACACAGAGTTTGTTTTATTGTGGTAGTCTACTTGCTCAGAGAGAGTTGAGCTCTCGCGTAAGAGCCCGTCTTGGCGCTCTCTCTCTCTCTCCAGTCTCCGGTGAGGGAGTTTGGGAGAGATTCAGAGCCGGACCCTGTGTAATTGAGTCATGCTGAATAATGAGAGCCATTAAATGGAACCAAATGTGTTTGGGTTGGGCCACAAAGAGAGATTTAAAACATGGGGCTATGACAAGAAGATCGCATAGTTTTAGCATGATGGCAGGTGCTGCCTAGCTCATGTGTTAAAAACGCCTTTGAAACTATGTTTTAACAGTGGGTCTAACTCCTGAATGATCGACTATTCAAGGGTCATTTTAACCTAAAAAGACTTGCAGGTGGATGCACAAAGGGTAGTGTGTGTGTTGTTTTGGAATTGGGCTATAGATTGGATGAAGTTTTGTTAGCACGCTAAATCGCATTACATCTTAAACGCTACGTCTTGTGTCAACATAGTTCTGCTTCCATGAAAGATGCATGACATATCCTCAATGTTTTTATTTTTAGCTCTCCACTCATGGGCATTGTGCCTTCCCTGAGTCTCTAAAATGTAGCCCAGTCAGTCATTCCAAAAGTTTCTCTCGTCTGCTCAATTGAATTATTTATCTCTGAGGATGTGTTTAATTTATGTCTTTTGCTTTCTGTTGTGTGCACATTAAAAAGTCAGATGGAGGAATCTTGCAAAATGTACGACTAAGGAGTTGGTTGACAGAGTGGCCCATCCTGCTGCAGGGCCGACTGGCTCAGTGATTTGTGCCAGTGGGATGCCTGTGGGGGTTGGGGTGGACGCGTATATATGTTTGTGGGTGCGTCTATTCAGTGAAGGTGGGTGGGTGTCTGTCTGTTTTTGTTTTAGCCAGAGGCAGGGCGTTCCCTCGCCTCTAGTGACGTCCATTTCCAACTCTGACCTGGAGTCCACCGCTGGGCCAACCCACAGGTGGACCCTTTTGATAAATCGGCTCTCCGCTCTTCCCCCACATCCCTTCAAACAAACAAACTCTTGGCTCTCCGTCACGCTTCGAGAGCAGCCGTTTTGACTTGTAGAGAGGGCGATGAGGTAATCTGTCTGAAGCATCAGCATATTCATCATGTTGGTTAACAGATGACAGAAGGTACTGACAGACATTTTCAAAAAACAAATAAATTCAATAAACATCAGCGATCAGGCTGCAGAGTTTCTCCCTTTAAAGTGGTATTTCAAAGCTGCTATTGTCCAGGCCAGAGATCCTCGTTTCCGCTTCGTGTCTAGATATCATTGTCTGTCTTTAGTCATTGCAACACTCATTGCTACTCTCTAAGGTATTATTTCTGCTAAAAGTTTGACCTGTTGCTTAACTTCCTGAACTGCTCCCTCATTTTGTATCCATAAACCATTTCCCTAGTGACAGCAGTCTCCACCAGTTCCTTCTTGTAAACCATCTTTTTTTCTAACAAGACAGAAAAAGCAAATATATTGTGTTGGAATAGGAGTGATTGCAGCAGGAGAGGATACAGGAAGAAGGATATTGCTTTACGTGTCCTGGCCTTGCGAGTTCCTGGATAACAATGGATGTTCCCGTTTTTCCATGCACCCCATATCTCAGTGGAGATCCTGGCCTGGTCCTGGTCCCGGCTCTCCCTTGGTCCTGCTTTTTAAAGAATCTCTAACGTTATACGAGAGAGAAAAAAAAAACTGACATCATGGAAGCCTGTGCCTCAGACGTGGGCAAATATTGACCCTCGGACCAAAGGCGTGCATACCGTTGGCATGGCCTCATCGCCTGAAGTTTCCTGTTCACTCAGGCCTCTTCTCAATCCCATTTTTATTGGAGGCAGTAGCATAGCCAGTGACCAGTAGAGGCCCACTATTGCGTTCTTTAGTGTTCGCTATTTATGTATTCAAACACACATCCCTTGGCCCTTGTTGTGGTAGCCATGTTGTAGTAACAAAATTGGTTGTATCTTTATAGAATCTATGCCACAATATGCCTGTATTTTCAGCCGTTCACGTTTTTGTCTGTCCTGAGTCCTTCTCATTCATGGATCTGGTGAGTTCCTTTATGGTTATCCATTGCAGTCATTGAAATGGGGTTTATTCTGCATGCTGCAGAAGGACACTGCAGAAGGATGACTAAAGTGTGATCACTTTGGCCTTTAAAAACATCTGATGGGGCACATTCCTCAGCAGCTCGAGGGGAAAATGCAGCCTGTAGTTCGTCATGGTGCTTCACCCTCACTCCACAACCACCCCTCGGTTCCTTAAGGGGCCGCACCTTTTCTTCTTCCTCTCTCTCTTTCTTTCTTTCTTTCTTTCTTTCTTTCTTTCTTTTTTGCCATCCATGCTTTTTATTTGCGGGGGCTTTGTGCAGGCAGCATTAGCCGCGCTCTTTGATGGAGAATGGCGGGAGAGGAAATGAGAATCAGAAGCCCCCCTGAAAAGGAGGAATGCGAGTGGCGTGAGAAGGACCCTGCAGTGGCGCACTGAGCGCGCCCAGAGCGGCGAGCAGGTAATGCTGACAGCTCTGATGAAAAGCCCTTATCAAGCGCATGGAGCAATCTGGAGCCCATCTGCAGAGACTTGGAGGAGGAACAGGGGGTGGGAGAGGGAAAGAAAGATAGAGAGAGAGAGAGAGAGAGAGAGAAAAGAGTAAAGGAAAAGGAAGTCTACTCGATGCGGGATGATGAAGAAAAAGCATTTGTGAGTGAAAGAGATGTCTATCTGTGAGTTTTAAGAGATCAATATAGGAAGGAGACGGCACTCGCTGCGAGGCAGAGGAGCAGCTTTTACGCCCCACTCCTCCCCCCCCAGCCACATCATGGGAATAGAAAAAGTCATTTCCCTATGGAGGAGATGGATTAAGACCAGTCACTCTCAGATTATTGTGTCTTAAACCCACTCCGCCCTGCACACACATAGACGTGCACACCCACATAAATATATATATATATATATATATATATATATACATATATATATACATATATATATATATATATATACACACACACACACACACACACACACACACACACACACACACACACACACAAATGTAGAAATCCGGCTGGTCCCGACTGTATGTTTTCAGTTGAGCAGACAAACATGCGTACGAGACCTGGAGGACTTGAGTTGGCCGGCGCCCAGATGGACACAGGATAGGGGGAAACCACAGGTATTGCTACGGAGGTTACCAGTCCCAGAGCTGCGGCGATCTGCTGCTCTGCAACACCTACACCCCAAAAATCTGGCTCCCATTTTAGTCCGAGGCTCCCCGAAGACATCAGCCCAGATTCCTCCAGCATTACAGCAGTGTGTGTGTGTGTGTGTGTGTGTACACGTACATGTGCCTCTACATGTGAGTGTGCAGGCACGTTCCCTTATTTCATTATGTCATGTATCACTTTTCAAGTCCCAATCTCATTGTCCAGGGAACACCCAGCGCAGGCCCCAGGCTTAGCAGCCAGGATGTGTGGAGACTAAGAGAGAAGAGAGAAGAAGGACGGGGAGAGAAATGAAGTAAAAGAAAGGAGGAGAGAGATATGGATGGATGGAGAGAGCAAGAGAGATGGATGGATGAAGGGAGGGAGAGAGAGTCATGGATGTATAAGGGGGGAGGGAGAGAGATACGGAGTTGAGTGGGGGGTACGTTTATTAATTGCAGAGATTGGCCCTTGTTTTTTTTTTTTTTTTTAGCATTGTCATTTCCTCTACAGCTGGTCTGGGTTGGAGGAGAAAGAAAAACACTGCAGTGGGGTTTGGAAATCCAAACATTTACCCAGAGTGTGCTTGGGTGTTCCTATCTGCATCGCCAGCACACAACAGCAGAACAGGAAGACCTGAAAATAAAAGAGAAATAATACCTCTCTGTGCACCCAAAATAATTGTATTATTTGTAGTGAAAGCACAACCCCAGGAACTGTTACCAGTTTTCTTCTCTCGTGTTACTGTCTATGTCCGGCCTTGTTCTTTTGGAGATAGCGATATGATATGACATTTTCCAAAGCAAAGTTCTTGAGGAAGATAAATTTGCTGTCTGAGTCTGTTTAGACGCTCATCTTATTGTCAGGAGTTATTTGCGGTCGATCTGTTTGTTATTTGTGGTCAATCTGTTCATTATTTGTGGTCGATCTGTTCATTATTTGTGGTCGATCTGTTCATTATTTGTGGTCGATCTGTTCGTTATTTGTGGTCGATCTGTTGCTCATTAGCATGTGTGTGGGTGGGTTCAACTATTGTCAAACACTTCATGCGTGAGGGGAACTCCATTGCCAAGGTCAGTGGCTGTCTTGTGAGTGATTGTTTGCTTTAGAGGAATGCAGTCCCTGTGACTGCAGACTGCTGTGAGTCTGACTCGTGATGTTTTACCCTGATGGAGCGAGCGCTCTCTTCATGTGGGTGGTTTGGTCCCAGTCGGGTAAGCCCCGCGGTGGAACTCCATGGCCTCCCGCTATGGTCTGGGTGCAACACGCAGAGCGTCACGGTTCAGCGAGAGGCTAAGCTGTTGCTTCCATATTCTGCACGTTCACCACGTGAAGGTGTCCTCCCCCTCACACACACACACACACACACACACACACCGAAGACCACCCATCCTCAGCTCAAGGCCTCCAGACGCCACCACCACCACCACCACCACCCCCCCCCCCCCAGTCTCACCCCCAGTGCTCTCTGAGCGGCGTCTTCCTGTGAGGCGTCGTCCCTGCAGGCGTTTAAAAGGAGGCCGTGTTTGTTGATGCAGCTCAGTAAAAGAGCCCATTTCCCCTCATTTGTACGGCTGGTAAGAGGGCCTCAGAGACTCAGCGAAATATTACTGCATCTAATGGTGGAGGTGATGGGTGGGGGGTGGGGTCCTTCAGGTGGCCCCATGAGCCGAGTGAGTAGAGGACTGGTGGAGGTGGAGGTAGGAAAGCGCATGGTTTTCTGCAGGGGAACAGAAGTTGTGGGTGGTATGAGATTAATGAAGAAAAAAGGATGTGATTGTATGATATGAACGGTAAATATTTGGATTATATAAAGATGCAGTCTGTAATTCGGTTAGGGTTTCACAAAAAGCTATTGCTGTTTGAGCTCAGCAGCCAATTGAATTCACCCCTGTCCCTTCTGTGCTCCTGATGTATGTTGATTGTCTGGGATTGTTTACGGCCCAGTTTGAGCCATGCTGTTTGTTTCCCTCTTACGGCGCCAGCATGGGCTTTTAATCACAGTATTTACCTTTTAAGTAGAAAAAGTTTATGGGTTAATAATCACAGACATTACCTTTAACTAGAAAAAGTTTATGGGTTTATAATCGCGGACATTACCTTTTAATTAGAAAAAGTGTATGGATTTATAATCGCAGACTTTACCTTTAAGTAGCAGAAGTGTATGGATTTATAATGGCGGACTTTACCTTTAAGTAGCAGAAGTGTATGGATTTATAATGGCGGACTTTACCTTTAAGTAGCAGAAGAAGAGGGACGGGATGGGGCGTCGGAGAAGAATCTGAATCAACACAAGTAGGAAGAGGAAGAAAATGCAAAGGGAACCAAGAGAGTGGAGTGGGTGTGGCCGCCCTGTTTGTGTGCTTGGCCACCATCCCTGCTTTACTTCTCCCCGAGCCGTCTAATTACTCCTCGCTCGGCCAGAGCTCCCCATAATACTCGCTTTGGCAGGTAACAGGCCAGAGTCATGGAAGTCATTAAAATTCCTACAGAACGTGCACATGGCTGTTTATTTTTCCGCACGCGTGGGAGAAGCCCAACGGAATGGTGCACTGTCCTTCACTGGAGAGAGAGAGAGAGAGAGAGAGAGAGAGAGAGAGAGAGAGAGAGAGAGAGAGAGAGAGAGAGAGAGAGAGAGAGAGAGAGAGAGAGAGAGAGAGAGAGAGAGAGAGAGAGATGAGACGAGAGAGAGAGAGAGAGAGAGAGAGAGAGAGAGAGAGAGAGAGAGAGAGAGAGAGAGAGAGAGAGAGAGAGAGAGAGAGAGAGAGAGAGAGAGAGAGAGAGAGAGAGAGAGAGAGAAAAAAAAAAAAAAAGAAAAGGAGGGGCAGAAAGGAAAAAGGAGAGATTAGAAGCTGAGGCCAGGATTTGTATATATGGGAAATGTAGAATTAAGGATTTTGCATGCCAAGGTTGCATTACTTTGTATTCTGTAGTCATCCTGAGCAGCACAAGTGATTTGATACGTTTGGGAAATGAGAAGTCTAAGAAAAGAGAAGGCAGCTAGATGGGAAAGGGAGTGCAGTTGAACAGATGAACAGAGAGACTGTGCGGCACAAAAAAGGCGAGATTAGAAAAGCACACGTTGGAAACTGAGAGGAGAGCAGAGCAGTGGGAGAGGTGGGTGTGTCGTCCGGCCACCTCACGAGGAGTTCTGGGAATAAAGAGCTCTGGCGTCCACCTCAGTCCAGAACAAAAGGCAGAATGAGCAAAGTGGTGGGCACTCCGCCCAAACACAAGGCACACGCGTCCCAGTTACGGGTGAACTAGCTTGTGGGCAGAGTTAGGGACGGCAAGCGGGAAGGACATGCGGCACTCAGAAAGAGGCTGGGGGGAGAAAGAATGTGGGAACGCTGCGAGAGAGCTTAGCGGGGCAAGAGAGGAGGTAGAAACATGAGATCAGAAGCAAGACGACGTCGTCTCAGTCAGAAGCCACATCTCTGCCTCGCTTCCAAGTCTGGGGCCGCGTGTCTGTCTGGACGCGTTCGCCAGCCAAAGAACCAGTTGACCTGAATTCTCCCAGTCTTCAGGAGGAAACGCGCGGGAGCCTCCACAGGGGCGACAGCTCGAACAGAATAGGGTGTCTGTCTTCAGTCTTGGCATCAGTACATCAGTGGGATCAGAGTTTTTTGACTTGGTTACAGAGACTCTTAATATTGTCCCTCTGCAAAGCCAGCAGCTGATTTTGCTCAACTGATCCAGTCAGAGGACGTGGACCTTAGATCTGTTCCAGTCACGCATTGAAAAATCTCACTGCTGCTGGTAGCAAATGGTCTTGGTAACACCAGCTGGCAAGTAGATCTTTGAATTGAGTTAAAGGCCTGCCCACAGCCCTGGGTCATCCAACCTAATTTGTAGATCCGCAGTGATGATGTCAAGTCGCCTCATTAGCAGGAAGCCACTTCAAAGGGACGCCAACTCTCTCTCTCTGTTTTTGTCAGGTGTTTTCCTTACCCGACAGGAAGCATGGCGAATTGAAGAGTCTGTCGTGTTTGGTACTGGCTGCCTTCAGGGGTAATGAAGCCAGCCCACGGACGCTGCCCCTCTCCCCTCTCCCCTCTCCCCTCTCCCCTCTCTCTCTCTCTCTCTCTCTCTCTCATGGGGCTGGGGGAATGATACTGGCCTCTGCCTGAAGGAGTGATGTCAGAACTCAGCCCACATGCTGCAAAGACCAGGCCCCTGATGCGTTGAGCAGAGAAAGGGAGAGAAGGACGAGAGGGGGAGCAAGCGAGAGACTCACTCTCTCTCTTCTCTCTCTCTCTCTCTCTCTCTCTCTCTCTCTCTCTCTCTTCTCTCTCTCTCTCTCTCTCTCTCTCTCTCTCTCTCTCTCTCTCTGTGTGTGTGTTAGCATGACGACAGTATATGAATTTAACAGTGATCAAAGTTTAAACCCCAGAGTCACTATCTGCCTCACCCTCAAAGAATCTCCTCTGTGGTCTCCACCCTCTCCCTCGTCTCGTCCTCCCTTCTCCATCGTGCTCCTTTGTCCTCCACTGTTACCCCCCCCCCCCCACTCCCGCCCCATCACCCCATCTATCTCACCACTATCTTGCTTGACTTGTCTGGGATGTTTCGACGGCACCAGCTAGTGCCATTTGGCGAGCGCTACAGAGCGATATCGCGCTGAGTGCAATTTAGTGCGTTGCACTGCGGCAGCGTCTCCCCAGAAACGCCGGCCGTCTCCAGCCGGCTGCTGTGTTAGTGGCTCTTTGTCTCTGGGCTCTGGCGGCCGGACAGAGGGAGAGATGGGGGAACAGTCGAAAGCCAGGACCCTGCAGGTTGTGGCCTTTAGATACTCATGGTGTGTGTGTGTGTGTGTGTGTATGGGGGGAGGGTGTCTTGAGCAGCGTGGTATTCCGGTGGAGCATAGCCCAGTTCTTAGTTTGCATAGCTGAGTAAATAGAAAAGGAGGCATTATTTTTTTGGCTTCATCTTTCCCTTCCTCCCTTTCTCTTCGTACTTGGATCTCGTATCTTCCCGTCTTTTCTCTCATAGTGTCCTCCGCCACTTTTCTCTCATAGAGTCCTCAGCCACTTTTCTCTCATAGAGTCCTCAGCCACTTTTCTCTCATAGTGTCCTCAGCCACTTTTGGGTTTATCTACTGCTCCTCTTTCTCACTGGGCATTTGCACCGCAAGCAAGATTTGGCCTAGACACGAATGAAACATGTATTAATCAATCAACACCACATCCGTCTCTGACAATGGAAGAGAGAGTGTGCGCTTAACAATGGGTTTTGTATGTGTACACTTTGCATGCACTCTAGATATAGAAGTGAAGCGTAAAAATATGCTTTGTTCGCCTGTGACACTTGCGTTAAGCACTGCTGGTATAAAAGGCAATATTGATTCTAATGGAATTTTATTGCTAACAATAGACGGACGTTACACAGGCGACTAAAAAACGCTTCAGAGACTATATATATATTGGCCTTCAGTCCCCCCTCCTCCCTCTCTACTCAACTCTCTCCTGTGTCTTTCCCACTCCTGCTCCCTCTCAACATCTCAGCTGCTGATATGTCCAAGTTTGACGCACATGCTTGGGGGCACCGAGATATGTCCAGCAACTACGTGTGTCCTCTAGGTAGGTCTTTATATAGCCCGTTTGCCACAGCAAGCAAAGTTAGTCTCTCGCAAGTTTGACGAAGAGACGAGCTGACATTTGAAAGAGCGCTCCCCCAGCGTGTAATCGTATTTCCTCCTAAAGGTTTGTAGTTGGTTTCTCATGGCTCCTCAGATCGTTGCATAATGCCCTTTGTTGTTGGCTCGTCTGATGAGGCGTATCCTCGGCAACGGGGGATTGTGAGGGGGGGAACGCATGTCCTAAAATCTGTAACCATGCAGCGTGTTACTGTCAGAGCTGGCCCCCTGAGTTCTGTCAGATGAAATTTGATTTAGTGGTTGTCTGCGGACCTCTTCATCACTCCAGAGTTGTCGGCGTGTCCTCAAGAAGCATCGATCTACAGTTCCTGATTTATTAGGCCCCTGGTGTTCCTGCGATCCCCCTGAAAGCCCTCTGGCTCAGGATGTATAGGAAAAAAGAAAAGCGCAATCTAAAAACGTTTGAGGAAATGATCCAATTCTTGTGACCCTTACACGTGTCATAGGCCTATTGTCATATCCCAGCATTGTGCGTTGAAGCCAAGGACTCGTGCTTCCACAGTATGGATGAGTTTTCCTCTCGTTGTTGTAGTCGAGACCTTTACAGTTGTGTTGCATGGCACCGGGAGACGTGGGAACAGCGCGACATTGGATGCCTGACATGAATCACCCGTGCTCTCTTCCTGAGGTTCTGCCACAGTCTGTCCCGTGTGTGTGTGTGTGTGTGTGTGTGTGTGTGTGTGTGTGTGGGAGTGCACATATGTGTGAGGAGGAGGGGTTGAGTTGGTTAAGGGGAAACAGCTGGAGAAAATTAACTCTGAACCTTAAACTTTAAACACCCAACAATCACTCGAATGGAAGTGGTGGTGGATTTGGTGACACTGAAGAGTGTGTGTGTGTGTGTGTGTGTGTGTGTGTGTAAGTACTCCCCAGGGAGTGACAGATTTCAAAACGGATCTGACTGTTGGACGCCTGGGGCCGTAGCTTTCACCACAGACTTGGAGCAGATGATTTATGGTAACTGAGTTTCTTAAGAAAAAGGCAGAAACAGAATTCCAACTCCCCTCTGCCCCCCCCAGGTGTGCTAAATGGACTTGTTTGGCTTTGACTTCTTGCATTTAACTCTCTTGTGTATTTTGCTTTGCCTCAGTCCTTTCCTTGTGAGGTGTTCACCTGTGACTCAGCTGTGCGTGCAATCGCATCACGTACAGGAAATCTATGAGCAGATTTCTAAAGACAAAATTATGATTCTTCCAAGAAATAAGATCCCGGATAGGCTCAATGAAGTGTTACGCCAGAGTCGTTATTTACTTGTGTGGAGGAAACTCGGGTGGTCGCCCCAGAGTGACTTCGACCCCCCTCTCTCTGTCCCTCGGGCCAGCGTGTGGTCCCAGTGGAGCCGGACACTCTTGGCCTGGTGCCGGTGTCCCCCAGCTGGGTGCTGTTTCCTGACAGGAAGTCCCCCCCTTCCCAACTCTCTGTCTCGCTCTCTCTCTCTCTCTCTGTTTCTCTCTTTCTTTCTTTCTCTCTCTCTCTCTCTCTCTCTCTCTCTCTCTTCTCTCTCATCCATCAGCTGGTTGAGAGCAGGTCCAGGCCCAGCAGAGCCAATCCTGTATCCTCCAGGCCGCACCACATCGCGCAGTCACCACACACACTCTCACATCAGACACTCTCTCTCTTTCTCCACCTTTCCCTCTCAAACTCTATGTTTCTCTCTTTCTCTCTACCTTTCTTCTTTTCATCTCTCTCTCTCTCTCTTTGCTTCATTTTCTCTTCCTCTTTATCTTGCTGAGTTTGACATTTGATTGTCACAGTGAACTTGTGAGGCAGTTTGAGTATGGCAAGCGATTTTAACATTTTCCCGCTAGACTGGATATGTATTGCAGATATCTGTAATTCAGTTTTGCCTAGTCAAAACGAACATTTTAGATATCCGCAACTGAATTCTTCCTATCCATAATCGTCATTTCAGATATCCACAAAGACATTCATCCTAGGACAAATGACGCCACATTTGCCATTCATTTCTATGGGGTTTATCATTACGGATATCTACAATTCAGTTGCAGATATCCACTATGTGAATTACGGATATCTGCAATTGAATTGTAGATATCTGTAATTCCAGTTAGAGATATCTACAATTTGATATAGTCATAACTCCAGTTGAAGATATCTTTAATTCACTTCAATTCAAGATATCTACATGTTCCTTTTCAGATATCTTGAATTAAGTTTTGACTAGGCGAAATTACATTGTAGATATCTGTAAATGGAATTTTGACTAGTCAAAATGACGTTGTAGATATCTCAAACTGGAGTTAGGGATAGTCATAATTTGATTGTAGATATCTATTATCAAGTTATAGATATCTTGAATGATTTTTGATTAGAGATATCTGAAATTGGAGATATCTATAACTTTCATTCTGCCTAGTCAAAATGTAATTATAGATATCTTGAATTAGAGTTTTGACTAGGCGAAATGACGTTAGAGATATCTGTATTGCTATGCAAATTAGGCCCGCATCCCACTTTAGGCGGGAGAAGAGCGTGTTGTTGTTCAAATCATCAAATCACATAGCACCTGTTAACTGTTAACTTTGTAATTAGCACCATGTCAGAGCAGCCAGAGGGCGAAGGAGTTTTTAATCGTCTTTTTAATGCTGCAGCCTATGCAAGACAGGAGCTGGCAGCAAGAATTGATGATTCAATGTTGCTTTGATTTTTTCGATTACAGCCAACACCATTATGAATGGAATTTCCTGTAGCTGGTGCTGGTGAATTTAGTAGCCTAGGCCTACTAATTAATGTAGGCTACGACATTACAGCCTGCTTATTCTTCTTCCATTCATAGAAATAAGGAAATAAGCCCACTTTTTCTTCGATTATGTTGGGGAGGGGAAATTAGCTGACAATGTCTAAGTAGATGGGCTAGCCTAGAAATCTAGACGGGCTCTGCTACGGAACTAAAGAGCAACGTCTTGCACAATAATTTGCACTAGTCATAATGACGTTTGAGATATCTTCACCTTTCATTCTGCCTAGTCAAAACTGAATTAAAGATATCTGCAATTGCCATTTAAGATGTGTGACGAGTTGAATGTTGTTTTCAATGACGTGAGGACAGATATCTGTAATTCAGTTTTGCCTAGTCAAAACTAAATTACAGATATCTCTATCTGACGTTTCGACTAGTCACAATTACGTTACAGATATCTTGAATGACAATTCCAACTATCCAAAATGTAATTGCGACTAGTCAGAAAGACGTTGTTGATATCTACAATGTTAATTCCAGATAGTCAAATTTAGCGGGTAAATGATAAAATCGCTTGCCATAGTTTGAGAACAGCACTGCAGTGATTCATCTTCACAAATGATCCTTTGATACGATAACATCTTGATGTGTCAATGACATCCTCTTCGCTATTTGGAGGGTTTCATCTTTCTTCTGGCAGGTGCTTTAGGGACAAATGTGAGACGAAAAAAGAGAAAGGGCAAGTTGCCAGGAGCTTTGCATTGCTGAGCAAAAATAGGTCGGGAGTATGTGCATATGATTTATTGATGTCAGGAATGCAGGGATGTCCTGTATTTGTAAACAATTCCCTCTCCATTACCTCTGGATGATCCTATCTACTGACACAGTAAGGATACATTGACCTGCAAAAGCCTTCTCCATGTCATGTCTTTCCTTTTCTTTCCGTTCTTCACAAGAAAACAGCAATCATAGCTGCCATGAGCTTGTCTGAGTTTACTGTAACATTAACTGTGATGACTTGTGGTCCATCTTTCCAATAATTTCTTGAACTGTAAATTACTCTTCATCCTTGGACCTTTGAATCAAACCACAGTTGGCCCTTCCGGAAACACCATAATTTAATTTCACAATCAGAACACACACACATACCATACACACACACACACACACACACACACACGTGTCCACCCCCACCGATGGGAGCTTGGTGTTGGCGGCTGACCCCATAAGCCCTTCTCATGCTCCAACTTGACCCCAAAGGGAGCCGCTCATTCAGAGAAGTGACAGCCGCTGGCAGGGTCAGCAGCCCAGCTTGGGCCACTTCCTCCTGTGGTGTGGTCCTGGAGTGGTGCCCTCGCTGGGAATGAAGTCTTTAGGGATGGACTCTATAAGCTTTAAAAGCTGGACATGACCTTGATAGCCAATGAATTTGAGGATGACTGACTGTTTTAGTGGCACTTCCAAACGTGCAATGTGTGAGAGTTTTGAGCTTGGGTTTGGACACTGGAGACTCCAGATACAGCCCCTCAGAACATTCGCCTTTGAGTTTTCCGCCATCAATCGCTATCAGCTGTGCAAATCTGGCCCCAGTTGACAGCCGTCCAACACACTCTCCGTTGTTGATCTCCATATAACTTCCTGCGAAGTGAGAGTGCTGAGAGTTGGCCTGGAGACAATGGAGCAAACAACGGAGCAACTGCCGAGGCCCCAGGCCCTCTCCGACATGAAACGCCAAACGATATCCTGAATGAGTCTGAAGAGCTCTGCATATGAGATATGGCGATGCAAGGGGCCAAAGCGCTGACTTGGCTGAGGCAAACCCCTGCAGCAGCAATAAATGTCTTTTTTGTTTGAAATGTGCTGTTGATGGTATGCAGCCCATGCTGAATCTCAGTGCCCCTCAACCCTTCTCCCAGTCTGCTTTTAAAACATACATTCTTTTGCTGTTATGCTAAATCTTAACATTTTGATTCATGGTTTTTGAAATGTATGAGCTGCAAAGCATGTGGAGTGTGTGCCATCTGTTGTGGTAGTATTCTCATGATTTCCACATGACTGAACTGAACTGCCAGTTTGAGTGGTCCACTAAAGACTTTGTGTTGAAGATGAAGAGACCATTTTTGTGGGCTTTTTTCGAGTTTTCTTTTGTAGAGTTCTGTTTTACTGCTCGTTTTCCTCAATATTCTTATGTACTTTAATCCTGTTCCAGTGTTGCACATCAAAGCCGTTCTATCTGTGAGTGTGTATTGTGATGGATGCTATTTCATCCCCCTACACACAGGCCAGGCTCTCTGAGACCACAGCACCTCCAAGAATCTGCTGACCGAGTGAACTCGCTGGTCATTTGATCAAGGTGCACAATGAGGGTAAATGAATAAGCCTTTGCTTTGCCCTCACTCTCTCAACCTTTCTTTCATTCTTTCTTTCTTTCTTTCTTCATCTTGCCTTCTCAATCACTTGCTCAGTTCTGTGATCCCTCTGTGATCCCTCTCACCCAGTCCTCCTTCTCCCCCCTTTTCCTCCCTGGGGGGGATTTTTATGTCGAAGATGTGTTTTGAATTTAAGCCCTTGTGCTTTTGGAAAACACTCTGCTGCGGGGCCAAAAAAGTAGGCAACGTTCTTTGCGTTTTTAGACCCATACCCAGAATTATTGCACCTTTATCGCAATATGGCTGTTCTTTTTAGATTGATTGAGGCAGAAAAAATGCCAGCTAGTCTTATAGGGCAGGCGGAATATTGCTGAACGAGTGTGAGACGCGACCTAGAAGCTGAACTAAATGACGCATGTTAGTGTGTTATCAGAATGCATAAATCTGACATGACAGTATTAACATACAAGATGATGAGGTCAAGATCGTGCCATAGCGCAGGGAGGTCTTTTTGAAAACTCTTCTCTCTCCCTCCCATCATGACGAGCAGGCTCTTCATAATCAGATTGCTGTTTGCTGAAGCATGAACAAGAAATCTGAAAAATGTATAGGAAGGGTCAGAATGAGATCATTTTTGTGTCCTGTACTCTTAACGGCTGCTCGTGGTGCAGTTTGTCCGTGTGTGTGTGCACACATGTGTTCTGCAGAGGTCATCTTTGTGAATGAGGGCTGCATGTGTAAAGCAAACCATATGTGGAGAAAGAGAAGAGAAAGTACTTGCCCCCACCCCCACCACCATGATGCTTGCTGTATCCGGGCATGGGGTGGGGTTGCTACGTACTATGACTGTTTGTTTCGTGTTGTCATGGAAATGTGCGATAGTGACCACAGGCGTTTTGTGTTTGTGTGTATTCTGTGATCGCCAGGCAGGAAAGGAGGCTGGAGACGAATCGCATGGAGCATTGTGTGAGAAAGTGCTCTGCTCCATGCATTATTACATCACCCCAGATACTGCTCCCTGCCTGCACATACGCTACAGTTATGTCAGATAACAGATGGTTCCAGAGCCGTGCTCCTCCCAGTGAACCCCGTTGAATTCTTTCCTTTGGCCCGGCGGTCATCAGGCCAAGTCACAGAAACGCACCACCAAGCCTGAAGTGTTGTTGCTTCATACGCTGCAAATTGTCAAATGAATGAACACATTGACTCACTGTGTTTTGTAGTTTCCAGCAATCACATGGTTGGATTCTCCTGATTAGTTTGTTTGTGGGTTAAAAGATATGTCTGAATCGTTCTGTTGTGTTGACAACTCTAGCCTTTTAGAATCAATTGAAGTTGTTCCATGGTGTTTTATTCAAATTTTGTCCAAGATCTTTGCTACTTTTTGCACCAGGTTTTCCTCATGAAGGTCCGCTTCATGACGTATTTTATGATTGGAAACCTTAGTCTTATGTTTGCACATATTACGACATGCCAGTTAAATGACTGATTTGATTCTGTGCTCATTTGACATCTTTATTTGAGGACAGTTTATGGAAAGGCCTCGTGATTTGTGCACTCCTGTTTAGCCTAGCCGCTACAAGCACAGAGTCTGCTTTGTGTACACGACATATATAAAGCAAGACAGTCATAACCTAGAAAAACAATTACACATGATTCAACCAAACATAATTCTCTCATCTATTGGAGATCATGACTTGTTGATGCAGTTTGATCCCTAAAAAGGCCCTTTAATAACTCTGGAGTTTGCGTGCATCGGGCCACGGCTCTCTTAAGTCAACGCAGGGCACGGCAAGCTGAAAGCCACAGTGTTGCAGGGTAAGTAGGATATTTACAGAGAATGCTTGCACTGTCTTGTTGTGGTTGAATAGGCTTAATGGCAAAATGGAAGATGATTACCTTAAAAATAATGAAACGCTACAGGCAGTCACTTCACAGATTCATAGTTGTGTCTCGACGGTCCAAAGACTGTGGAGTTAAGTTAGCCATTACACCAGCTCTCTTGACAACAACAGCAACAGCATGGGGAAAGTATTAGAGCTAATGATGGGGGTTATTTTAAAGGGTGCGGCATTATGTAACACATTGCTGTGCTATTTTGGGGAACTTTTCTCACTTGGTGCAGTAGGGTTTTTTTCCTTCAGTGAGACACTACTCCTGTGTTTTTTTTTCCTGGCTGGATCTTTAGCTGCGTGTGGATGAAGTCTTTAAATTATGGAATCAGCAATTAAGAGAAAGAGTTCTGTATTCTGTAACCCTGATTTTGATTCTCCACGCCCCACATTGCTGATGCATGAGAGAGCTGTTCAGTGTAACAGACATGGTTTGTAGCAGCAACAGCGTTGGAGGATACAGGCTCTCAGGCTCTTGGACTGGAGTCTTGGGGGAACTATTTCACATGGCCCTCCTCCACATGATTGCAAGATGAGGCAGAATTTTGGGAATGTAAATTGATCTGATTGGTCTGCCGGCACATGGTCTCATTGTGTTTTTTTTTTTTTTTTTTCCTGTGTCTCAAACGGTTTCTCCAGGAAAACATCTGGTGCGAGACAGTGGGGTTGTGACACACACACAAACACTAAAACAAAACAATACCCTATATGACCTGCAGTGAACCAAGCTACATTGTGGCCTACTGCATTAGCATCTATGGCCAGAGGATTTCATGTTTTATGTTCTCAAGGATTAAAGTTCTCCGTCATAGGACGGATTTCCGTCAATTTGATTTTAGAAATGTCATATTTGAGATCGATGCAGATCCGATGAGAAAAAAAATAGGAGGGGGGGGGGACTGTCACCTTTGCTTTTCCTTTTTTAAGGCAACTACAAATATTAGGTAAATGTTTAAAGACCTAATAGTGTTCTTGAGAACTTTCTGTGTCTCAATCCGTGACCGCTCAAGAAGATACGTCCTATACGGCCTACGTCAGCCATGAGTTTCGCTTTGTATGTTGTAGCTACACACTTGTCTCGGGCGTTTGCTTAAAAAAAAGAACACGTATGGAGGACTATAACGGTCTAAAAGTTGGATTATAGTGACACAATCGAGACAGCTGATGAGGTTGGCCAATCCGTTTAACTTTTTTGGATATGATATTGTGAGCTCTATGTGCGAATTCGGAGGCTTTGTTCTTTCCGTGCATCAATGTAGACACTTACTATCGCGAACTCTTGTCAGGGGAGGTCATTCATTTTGGGTGTCACCTATGACTTGAACAGATAGCCTGCTATGCCACCCGATGTAGGCTACTATTATTGTTACAGTTTTGAATCAATGCAACTAACATTATGTGTAAAGCGACGCAATATAAACCGTAGCCTATGCAATTTATTATCCCGTCTGTTATGACATACAACAATGTTTTTCACAATTTGCGACGGAAGGTTTTGACTGAGCGTGTCGAGTAAGGGGGTCAGTCGTGTTTGTGACGCACAGACAGCCTTGTAGCCTATTTTGCTTAGGCCTCACTTTTAACGACAATAGGTTGTGAGTGTATGTTGACAAAAAATAACCATACAATTAAAATAGTCAACTTAAAACTTTGCTATAAAATATTATTAATTTATAGCACAAAACCATAACCAGTGGGCCTACCAGAACCTCGCATATTAGCGTCATGATTTGTGTGCGTCTATTTGGCAAGGCCACTAGCTGTCATGGATGCGTTGTTGCTAAAGGAAGGCAGGTGTCAAAAGTTAAAAAATAAATGCAGATGGGCAGCTGATGAAAACGGGGGAGAACTAACAAGCCATGGTGTAAAGAAATTAAAGTGCCAGGAGTTTGCTTTTGCGCGGTTCGCTGCAAGAAAATTGTTTATGGATGCAATAGGAAAACGTTTTAGCACGCCACCAATCAGAAGACCGCCATAAGGTTAACGTTCGTGCACTTCAGGACATCTTCCCTACCTGGTGCAACTAGCCACCACGACAGAGGTAGGCTACGTTTATCTATGGCTGACCGTTTTTACGTTTAGAAAGTAGGCTATGCATGTTCTTTCATAGCGCAACACGACCTGTCCTTAACCATATCGCAACCTCTTGTCAACCTTATACAATCTGTTGCTGAAGACAAAAGCGCTGTCTCCAGATTGTCGTTACAAATGCGCAGACCTCCTGCATGAGCACACACAGTATTGCTGCTCATTGGAAAACTGAGTTGTCTGTAAAACTCAAAATTACCATGTTTTCATTAAATGCGGATGAGGCAACAAATGGAAATATGAACAATATCTAGAATGTTCTGATTTGTTACTTTGATGAGGAAATGGGAAGTCTTGCAAACTTGATTTTATAGATTTTACTTGGTGTTGAATTGCATATTAAGAAAAAAATCTCCCCTTTAAACACTTTTGGCCTGAAGTAATTAAATAAGAGTGTGTTAAAGCCTTTCTACAATATTGCTGCAGTAGAAAAGAACAGCAATGGCTAATCAGCAATGGTCAGGGATGGTACTAAAATATATTTTTGTTCATCAGGAAAACTCAATCTCAATCAATTACACTCTCAATTCGCCTTATTCACATGGCGGCCATTGGCGGCTAAAACGAGGCTACAGGGTACACAAACCATAGGATTGTTATGTTCTATGCATTCACCTGTAGGTGGCATTCATTATATAGTAAGTGTACCCTGTAGCCTCGTTTTGGTTTAAACAATGGCCGCTGTGTGAATAAGGCGAATACTCCCTTTACTTTGCTGTTTGCATCTTTTTGTACATTAAAAACCAATAGGTCGCGACCGCAAAAGGGGTGCTATCTCTATAGGTAGATATGAACAACGTATGACTTATGGCCTGAAAAAAGTTCAGTCAAACGATTTTTTTTCACTTTAATCCCTGTGTTCTTCACAAACAGGTTAGGCAGATGCATTTTTTGGCTTGCTGAGGTGTCTGCAGATTGATTTACCTTGCGTGTGTGGGTGAGTGTGTGAGTGTGCACCTTTGTGTGTGTGTGTGTGGGTGTGCACCTCTGTGTTTATGTGACATGTGTCTGTGTGCTCCCGTGTGTCAGGTTCAGTTTATGTTCTTTGTTGTCCCTGATTGCCTCCACTGATACGGTCACCCCATTGGTGTTTTTAGCCACAGACATAACCACAGACAATGAATCACTGTCCTTCGAGTGTTTGTTGCTGCTCCGTCGTAAGATTGCCTGTGAGTAGACTGTTACTGAGGCATTCAATGCAACACGGAGGAGGCCAGCGGAAATGTAGCAAGCAGTGACCTGGAGGAAACAGAGTTGGCTCACATCGAGATAAACTGAAATAGAACAACAAACAGTAAAGTTGTTAGTTTACAGGCTTCCTTCCCACTTTGCCGTTTGATGTGCTGATGGTGTGAACAGGGATTTTAAAAGGCCAGGGATTATCTTTGGGAGTTAACCCTCTTTTGGGGGAGAGGAAAATGTAAGAATATGTCATCATACCAGTGGTTTAATGCATCATGAAAGATGCCATCTCTTTCCCTTTTTCTCTTTCTCTCTCTCTTTCCCTCTTTCTCTCTCTCTCTTTCCCTCTTTCTCTCTCTTGTCTGTGTGTATGAATGTACATGCAGACATATCAAGTTGTCAAGCTAGTTCAGCTGTCTAGGTTGGCAGCTGATTGGCTGTTTCATCAGTGGTCTTGCCTAATTGCTGTCGCTACTTTAAACAGAACCTCTGTTTGACCCCTACATAAATGTCCCTCTGCCAATCCCATCGCTCGCCGCTAGCTACTTCACCAAGCTGCATCCGGACATTTTTGGCAGAGACGGTACTTCAAGGAGGAAATGGGAAGTTGTACTGTTGTAAACCGGGTGAGGTCCAGTACGGTTCCTACAGTCGTCACACAGGACTCAGTTCTTAGTGGTTTTGTGTTCATCATGTGTCAGATTTTGGCAGCAGCATCAAATAGAGCTAAAAGGTAAATAAGTGAGTGGAGGGTGGTGTCAGTGGTCCTCAGGGCCATAGTTAGTGATTAGAAAGACTTCTAAAAGGGACGAGGGTTGGTTTTGACACGGACTAAACTTTTGTAACAAAACCCTGTGAAGTCGTAAGTCAGATTTCAGTTGAAGGTCACCTGCTTGACAAATGGAGTGCAAAACTGTTAAAATGTTCAGGTTTCACTCCAAGCTCTCCAAGACTTGATTTTGTTTGTTTCCCTTGGTTGCTGTGATACCACATCTCTGATCCGTCGTCATCCAGACAGCAGAGATGAGCAGGCGTCAAAAGAATGACACAACCTCTCTTCCCTAATATGTCATATTCCTTATGCTTTTGGCACTTATGGAATGCATAGAAGGTCTGTTCGAAGCGTCGACGATAGCGACGTGAAGACAACCATCCTAAATCTGACTCCACCAAGTGCCTACAAGGAAATGGTAGTGCATTTGTTGCTAATGGGTGAAAAAGATATTCAGTTGTCTGTCTTCTGTCTGTCTGTCTTCAGGTCTTCTATGGTATAGCTCTGAGAAGATGTCTTTAGGTCTATGGTATAGCTCTGAGAAGATGTCTTTAGGTCTATGGTATAGCTCTGAGAAGATGTCTTTAGGTCTATGGTATAGCTCTGAGGAGCTGTCTGAAGGTTTTCAAGTATGGTTTAAGGCAAACTTTCCCTGCCAATCAACATGTCCTTTTGGGCTCAATGATTCGAGAAAAAAATATTTAACTTTGCTTGCCGAATGAAAGATTGGCTGTGTGCAAGCAACATGTTCTATGTATCAAGGGACTTTGCCAACTTATAAATTATAATTAGGGTCATAGGTTTTTTCCCTATTCTGTACAATTCTTTCATGTAGAACACTAAGCTTTAGTTATCTAGTTTGGAGGCCTAGGCCTTCGTCCTGCCTCAGAAGGGTTGCAGCAATCTGAGAAAGAAATTCTGCCATTGGTCTTGTTATTGTTCAGCAAGCTCAGCAAACAATCCCTGAGTCAACAGAACCTGGCCTAGTGTGTGTGTGTGTGTTTGTTGGAGGGGTGGTGGCTGTACACCTTAGCACACTAAGGGGAAGTCCGCTCCTTCACGTTTGACTATGCTTCTGTCAATTGGCGAAAAGTTCAAGTTACTCTTTCTAGCTGCAGGACCAAAACTGGCTTGTGCAGATCATTGCCCACACACACACACACACACACACACACACACACACACACACACACACACACACAACAAACACAACAAACACACATGCAGATAGACACAGGCGGCCTTGTTTGGCTGGTGGGCGGGGAAATGAGAGGACCTTGTCGTCTCTCCTGGTTATAGATTAGCCCTGTGGCCGGGGCATCTCTTGTGTTTTATGCCCATTTCTGTCTTACAGATTAAAGGCTTAAGATTTATCTCCTGGGGCTCATGTCATGTAGCCTACGTCTCCTGGGGTTAGCTATAGGATATGTAGGTGTGTGTATTTACACAAGTGTGTATATATGAATGTGCGTGGTGGACACAATGCATCGACCCGGTCAGATGTTTAACTATTGCGAAAGTCTCCCATGTTGCCTCAGCTCAAACTGACATAAAAAGAGACACTTTTATGACTTAATGTAAAAATCAATCTGTCTCGTGGGATTTTACAACTTTGTGGGACACTCTGTAGATGCCCCCACACACACAGCTAGATCGTACCATTTGATGCCAAGCCAGCGAAAATATTCTCAGCTGTAAAACTAATCTTTGCCAAAAAAACTTGTATGAATTCAATCAGACCCAGATTCGAGGGGTCCCGTGAAATGTATGTTTTTGCCCAGATCTGGATTTTCCATAAAAACCCACGAGAAGAAAGCGGCTCTCCCCGTATGGGTCTCGACCCTGGCTGCGATTGTTATTGCCGAGAGGAGGAGGTGGAAACCTCTCTTTATTGGGGTCAAGTGTTTGCATTCCCAGGCTTTTGCATCACCCATATCAGCATACGACGTCACCGCACGCGGCCTGTCAGTGCGTCCGGCCGTGGGAACCGCGCGAGGGATGATGTAGTGTTGTTATTACGCGATGGCAGGTACTCCTGGGGCTCTGCTTATCAACACGTCACATCAGGGCAAGAGGAGAGGGGGGGGCAACGGGTTTGGAGGCACAACAGGGAGGGAAGTGGAGGGAGTGTAGTGTACAAGCGTGAGGGGAAAACTGTATTTATGGTCGCGCTCACGCCATTAAATCAAGACCAATCAACTCCTCTCCACACCGCATATATCTGGAGACTGCCCAGATTGTTCGGGCCAGGAGAGGAGCGAGGATTTGGACAAGCCAGCGAGGGCTGTGTGAGCTTTAGTGATTTGCCAACTCACAGACTTCACAACTTCGGTATCAGCTTTTTTAAGGGTACGATTTTGCACATTTTTGCTCAGTTCTGAAAGCGGTCAACTCCCAGTAACCTCCGCCAACTATAGAGGGAATCAAGCACATTTGTTTTTATTGGACGACTTAGACAAAGTAGATCTCTGTTGACGGCCGTTCAGAGTTGTTGGGGATATCAGTGATACCCACAGGCATGTGCAACAGAACTCGCACCGACTTGCTGTGCTGTGCTGTAAATATAACATTGTAATAAAATATGTTATGGATTTAGTGCAGTCTTTGCCAGGTCACCGCTGATGTAAAATAGAACTCTGGGTTAACTGAGATTTTTGAAGTGACAAGGACGAGCGAGACAAATTAGCTGCGTTCATTCATTCTTCTTTTTTTTTTTTTTTAAATCCTTAACAAGCTCAAGCACATTCCAAGGCTTCAGACCTCTCAGAGCCGACAAGTAGGGTGAGCGTATCCTGTGAAGGGAAGGGTGGGATCAGCAAACAGCGGTGTCATGAACAGTGGTGTCAAACAGCAGTGTCAGAAGCGGCCCAGAGCGCACAGCTCAGCCCTGGTGGCTGTTTGCCAGACTGAGGCTTCTCGGCGGCTCCCCGTGGCTCGCGTATCCTCGGCCAACTGGCTGCCGCATCTCAGAAATGCAGCACTTGCTGGCGGCGCTGATCGATCGCAGTTCTCTCGCCTGGGTTCCTTTTGTTTTGGGGTGAGAGGGGACAGACGTGGGGGGTGGTGGCCTCGCTGGCACAGTGCTATGGGTGTCAGCTGGGGCCAGCTCGGGGCGGCGGTGGTGTGTGTGTGTGTGTGTGTGTGTGTGTGTGTGTGTGTGCGTGGGGGAGCGGACAGAATGCTGAGGAGTACAGTAGCCCCTCAGTCTGGGCACCCAGTGCCAGTCTTTAGTGCCAGCCTGAATGACTGTTCCGGAAAGCACGGCCCTATCACCACATGCGTTGGCATTGCTCCCCCTCATGAGTGTCCAGAGATGGCGAGTCTTGATGGGGGTGGGGACGGGGGTAACTAGCTGGCCCCACTCGTCTTCCAAGCGGTGGGGAGAGAGTGGATCCTCCTGTAGCCAGACGCATATCTGCAGAGTTCCCACAGTGCAGTGGGGAGTGGAGGGGAAGGGCTGTGTGAAGGTCCGCATAGTGGCCTGGACTTATCACACCTCTGCAGTTTAGTGTGTGTGTGTTTGTGGTGCATCTGTGTGTGTTTAATAGACTTGTCAGTGGTTTGATAAGCGTGTGTGTGTGTGTGTGTGTGGTGAAGTGGGAGTGGGATTTGAATGTATGTGAGGCTGTGTGGTGAGATAACAGGGATTTTGATTTGGCTATCAGCAGAGGCTCCTTCCTTTTCTCCATTCTTTTACTTTAACTCTATTGCATTGTCGTTACATCCACATGGATATTCACTTCCAGTATCTACAATACCACACACATTCACAAAAACATAGACATTCGCAAACTCTCTCTTCCATATAACACACACACACACACACATTCTTTCCCTCTCCCGTCTGCTCCCTGTGGGATTTCTGTTCAAACACAATCGGCTGGTGCACACTTCTTAGGTCAGGACAGTCAAGAGTCTTTACACGCCAACCCCCCACCTTCAACACACACACACACACACACAAACACACACACACACACACACACACACACACACACACACACACACACTCACACCATCCCCAATGAACTCCGTGTTTGTGTTACAGAGGACCCCAGCCTAGCACACTCACCCTGGCAGTGCACTCTGCTGACACGAATGGCATTTTCCTGACCGCTCGACAGCTCAGTCCTGTTGTCCTTCGCTCATTTCATCTCTCAAAAGCAGCTTATCCTCCCGCCACATGTCCCGCTGTGGGCTGGGCTTTAGCCTCATCTCATTTATTGACCATTTTTGTGTCCCTATATACACTGTAATCTATATTGTGTATGTGTACAGTATAGTTTCAGCATTAAGCAGTCATCACCTGACAGTATAAATGGCACATATTCATTGTGTTGTTCGAGTGGGCACACCCTATCTGCTGAAAGGCGCACTCCACATACACTACCGATAAGTAGACAAAGCGTTTGGTTTGCATTACAGCAGGAAGGATACAGCAGTGTGTCCCAGTACAGTATGTCTTGTGTAAAGACCAAGCTGTGACTTACTGTATGTTTACAATGACACACACACACACACACACACACACACACACACACACACACACACACACACACACACACACCCCAAACAATAGAAGTCTTGTGGTGGTTATCAGATTAATAGCTTTTAATATTATCCTCACTGATAAGAGTTGTAGTGTAGTTGCCATGTTTGCTATCTTTTAGTAAAAAGCTGGTGTTGCAGAAACATGTTGCGGAATTCATTGTTAATCTTATAACAGAACTAAGCAGGTCCTGTATGCAAGTATTTCTGGGTATTTGTGTATTACTTGATACATTTACGGATATTAGTAACTGGATATTTAGATACTTTACTTTATGGCTGAACACATGCGTTCTCTCAAAGTGGGAGAGCTGACATAGCTGAATATGGAGCTGGCAGGCATGAAGTAGTATAAACACTGACCTTTAATCCGGCTGATTTGGGCACGCAGGGGGTGGTGCCTCGCCCGGGAACTGCCCTGTCATTGGTTAGCCAGTAGCGAGCACTCTTGAAGTGGGATGGATTAAGCTCGTCACGTGACGTCGTCAGCTCTTTGCCATAGAAACACACACCCACCCAGTTGAGTACGCGCGCTCTCCCGCTCTCGCACACTCTACGCACGCTCACTCTCAGCTGCTGGAGTGTACTGCAGGCTGCCCTGGACCGAACGAGGAAAAACTGAAAATTGCCGCGGAAAAAGAAAGCGGTGCCAAACAATTATCTGCTAACCGCTGTGTTGCTGCCACATATGATGTACTGGAAAAGGAAGTAAATCATTTGGTTTGTTTGTGTTGCTTTTATCTACCCCCGCTTCTCCGTCCCCTCCGGAGTTTAAATTGAGGATTCTGGACTGAACGAAGACAATGTGCGCCGGACTTAAGCCACTGTTGTCACTTTCATGAGCGAAACACAGGACTTTGGAACAGGTTTGTTTTTTGTTCGCCAATTTTTTAACATAGCGTATCTTTTTTTGTGTTTGCTGTGTTCTATTCGCATAGCCTACCCTAACCATAAGCTTGCTGTAGAGTGCTAGTGTGGTCACATTGTTTCTTTTCAAACCACTGTGTTTGTTGTCCCAAGAGCATGGCAGTCGTTTCAAGCACGGGTATTTTAAAGAATGGCTTGCTTTTGGAGAACTTCGTGGTCCCTTTTCTCTTCTGCCGGCAGGGACGGATTGGCCACATGGAGTTACCGTGAATCCTGACCCACAACTAATGTGTATTGTACCGGGTTTTTAACATGCGTTGCTTCAGTAGAGCACAGCTTCTCATTTGCAACTGGGAGAATTGTTTTGTTGCCGTACTCGTTGCACCACGTTTTATATGTTATTGTTTGGCTTGATGCGTCTGCATTTTTTCACCTACGCTCCATTCGTTTTGTTTTCGAAGCGCATGCCTCCCGTGTGCACAGCGGTAGATTTACAGCTATAATTAGCCTGGATTCTTTCCTGGCTTTGTTGCCATCGGGTTTGAAACCTAGAGCCCCTCTGCTCCACTATAAATAGGGGCTGCGGGGCAAAAGACAAGCAGCGCCCACTTTTAGGGAGAAATGTAAGGCATGGGGTATTTGCGAGGGGGTGAGGTCCTCTCATCTATCAGTAGGAAGGGGAAAGGAGTGGAGATTTCTGGGAATGGAGAGCACTGAATTGTTGCTGCAGCCATGGTCTTGCCCAGATGCAAGAGCAGTCTTAGCCACTGGGATGGGAGGGTTTTACCATGTGAGCCATTAAAAACAGCTCTGCTTCTGGATCCCCCTGAGGCCCAGAACCACAGGACTTCCTGGTCTGACAGTCACGGACACACACACACCCACACAGGGAGAGAGAGAGAGACAGACACAGTAAGAGAGAGAGGGGGAGACTTTCCTTCTTTTCATGGTGTTAACAGTGAGAAATTCCCACACAATGAGCCATTGACATGGCTCTGGCCACAGCATGGAGATCTTGTGACTCCTTTGGTGCCGTGGTTACATGCGTGTGGTGTCCCCCCTTCACCCCCCCCATCCCCCTTCTGATATATGTGTCTCCTTCCGTCCTCATCCTTCACAACCACCACCAGCAAAGCCCTCATCAGCTGCCTCTGCTGTGGTCCTCGGGCACAACACAGCCCACGTGTGGCCTCATGGCCAGCGTGTTGGACGTGTGGAGTGGGGGCGGACCACTGAAGCCCAAGTGCTGGGCCCCAAACACGGCCTGTGTTTGGGCACAGCAGCTGTCGTGTGAGTTGCCGAGGTTTTTTTTTCCTTCGTGCAGTAGTCCTCACGTGTTAGAAACACAGTCTGACTGCCACAAGGCTCTCTCCTCCTCCTGGCATTCAGTTGCTGCTGTCACTGATGCTCCCACCCCTCCTAACAGGGTGTATTCTACATTCAATTTGGCAGATCAATTAAGGTGAACCAAGGCCATGCCTGCAACCCTTAGGGATCCCATGCATGAATATATGCATTTAAAAAGAGCAAGGTTGTCAGGGCAGCACAGTTTTGGTTAATCAAACTCCTGACCCATCAGTTTAGTATGCTAGTAGTGGACCGAACAGCCAGTTAGACCGAACAGTCAGCTTAGTGGTCATTTCGAGGGCCTGGATATGTAGGAGCCAAGCCATTAGAATGATTTAACGACCCATTGCACATTAATTTCCATGAGTAATTCAGACTGCCGGCAAGCATCTGTTGAGTGGAAACGTAGGCCTGATGTTAATGTTTTTTGGTACATATCCACATCGTCCTGATTTAAGGAAGTCCCTGTTGGAAAGCACCAGGGTTTCAGTGCTTGCACACAAATATTTACTCCTGTGTTTGCCCCCCCACCCCCCTCCGATGCAAAATCATTCTGTAATCTGGAGTTTGAGGATTGGATTATGTAACCTGCCCATCTGCCACGGCACAGGCCCGAATATCCTTTTTCTGTTGCTTGAATTTGTGTGTGTGTGAGTGAGTAAATGGAATTATAGTCTCATTCATTGTGTTTGTGTGTGTTTAGTCAGGTGTGGATATCCTAGAGTAGAGTATTTAGCCAGAGTCTCCAGTGCTGGCTCTCCTTGGATGTAATCAGCCCAAGTGTTGTGGCTTGCACTCAAAAGCCCAGACTGCACTGTCTCAGAGGTGAGAGACATCCAGCGGCTGGCGAAGAAGAAGTGAGCCAACAGCACTCGGGAGACGTTTGACCTTGACTCTTTACCTGTCGACTTGATACATGCAGCTGTGTGTGGTGTGCAAGGTTCCTTATAGATGCAAATAAGCTTGTCAAGCCGGTCAAACATGGTATTGGCCTGCTCGTCATCATTGGTAAATGGTTGAATTTTAAAAATTACTAAGTGGTTAGTACTCAGGGAATGACTGCGTCTGTGTTACCAGCCGTAGTATCACAGTTATACCACTCAATATTGTGTGGCTGTTTGGATTCGATGCTATTGACACGGTGAATCAATATGGAAATGACGTTGGCTCCAAATCCAAATTAAATCTGACCGTCAGGTTTGCCTATCCCCCGCCGTTTATAACTCTGCTGTTATGAGTTCTCTCCAACCCTTCTGTTTCAGCAAGCAAGTCTGTGCCTGTAGGCTCCTGTCATGTGGGTTATGGGTGAGCCTGTTGCATTAGCCCATGTTGAATATAGCAGGTGCAGTGAAAGGAGCTCTTCTTTTTTTGGCCTACCCTTTTTGAACATGTCTGTTTTTATCTGCCCCCATTGGCTGCTGTTTGTTTTGGATTTGGACGTGAAATCTATTGTGTGTTTGATACGCAGCACACCTCATTCAATAGTTATGTGCACTATTGAATCAGCAGCTACTGGTAATTGCCACCCCCATTAACGCACACACAAACACACACAAACACACACTTTGTCCTCAGGCTGTGTGTTTTGTCAAGTGTGTTGCTGTCGAGTCTCATGATCAGAATGTGTGTTTGCCTTTCTGTAGCGTTTCTGTGTTGACGTTTAAGGTTTCTGCCCGTTATCTAACTGCCCACTGGCCCCGCTCTAGTCAGCTGGACACACACAGGACTCACTGTGAACTGAACTCTACATCTGTTACTTTCACAGAACTCTCTCTCTCTCTCTCTCTCTCTCTCTCTCCCAGATCATACAGTAAGGGATACCATTTCTGAGTAGAAGAGAGAGCACTGTTTCTCTCCCCTCTCTGTGTGAGTATCCTCATCCATCCGTCCTCCAGTCTGTCTCTCCCCCTCCGCTGGCTCTCGTGGGCCTGTTTAGACTATCGTGCGTTATCAGAGTCTACGGCGTGCCGTCTGTCTTTCTCCTGGGGAGCTCTGGCTGCCGTCTAATCTGAACCATCTTTTAAAGTGGCATTTGACCTGAATGAGGAGCTTAGCAAGGCACTGCTCAAAGATGAGATCTCCCGTCAGACCCCCACCCTGAGTGCGTCTCAACGGCGTAGGGTGGCTTGGGGGAAGATGAGGCTAAGCCTTCACCAGAGAGAGGGAAAGAGTGAGTGATGCACGTGTACAGACAATGGTCTTGTATAGTTGTGACGTGCTGTGTGTGTGTGTGTGTGTGTGACAAAGTGTAACAATGTTTGTACATGTTTATATCATTTTGTATTTGTATTTTCTTTAATTATTATTATTCCCGAGAACGCTTTGGCAATGCATCATATGGTTTGTCGTGCCAATAAAGCATATTTGAATTTGAGAGAGAGAGATGGCTAGAAGGACGGAGGGGCAGAGTAAGGTGAAGGCCCTGTTCCGTAGCCTCGGTAACTCAGTTGGAGTTGATAAACACGCATGTTCATTGTAGTCGCAGCTGCAAGTCTTTGTTTTTTTTTCACTATTCTCTCCCATAACTCTTGTCTTGCACTCTTTTTCTGTGTCTTGCTCTCTTCTCCTTTTTGCTGCCATGGTCTTGCTTGCTGCCTTTCTCTCTCTCTTTCTTTCACTCCACCCCACCACTCCTACAGTGTTCTATCACATGAAACAAAGTATGACTAAAGAGTGCAACACAGCATCTTCACCACAGTTTTTGTTTAATTTCATTTTGAGTTTGGTTTTTCTTCATGAGTTCATCCTCAAGGATTAAAGTTCTCCGTCATAGGACGGATTTCCGTCAATTTGATTTTAGAAATGTCATATTTGAGATCGATGCAGATCCGATGAGAAAAAAAATAGGAGGGGGGGGGGACTGTCACCTTTGCTTTTCCTTTTTTAAGGCAACTACAAATATTAGGTAAATGTTTAAAGACCTAATAGTGTTCTTGAGAACTTTCTGTGTCTCAATCCGTGACCGCTCAAGAAGATACGTCCTATACGGCCTACGTCAGCCATGAGTTTCGCTTTGTATGTTGTAGCTACACACTTGTCTCGGGCGTTTGCTTAAAAAAAAGAACACGTATGGAGGACTATAACGGTCTAAAAGTTGGATTATAGTGACACAATCGAGACAGCTGATGAGGTTGGCCAATCCGTTTAACTTTTTTGGATATGATATTGTGAGCTCTATGTGCGAATTCGGAGGCTTTGTTCTTTCCGTGCATCAATGTAGACACTTACTATCGCGAACTCTTGTCAGGGGAGGTCATTCATTTTGGGTGTCACCTATGACTTGAACAGATAGCCTGCTATGCCACCCGATGTAGGCTACTATTATTGTTACAGTTTTGAATCAATGCAACTAACATTATGTGTAAAGCGACGCAATATAAACCGTAGCCTATGCAATTTATTATCCCGTCTGTTATGACATACAACAATGTTTTTCACAATTTGCGACGGAAGGTTTTGACTGAGCGTGTCGAGTAAGGGGGTCAGTCGTGTTTGTGACGCACAGACAGCCTTGTAGCCTATTTTGCTTAGGCCTCACTTTTAACGACAATAGGTTGTGAGTGTATGTTGACAAAAAATAACCATACAATTAAAATAGTCAACTTAAAACTTTGCTATAAAATATTATTAATTTATAGCACAAAACCATAACCAGTGGGCCTACCAGAACCTCGCATATTAGCGTCATGATTTGTGTGCGTCTATTTGGCAAGGCCACTAGCTGTCATGGATGCGTTGTTGCTAAAGGAAGGCAGGTGTCAAAAGTTAAAAAATAAATGCAGATGGGCAGCTGATGAAAACGGGGGAGAACTAACAAGCCATGGTGTAAAGAAATTAAAGTGCCAGGAGTTTGCTTTTGCGCGGTTCGCTGCAAGAAAATTGTTTATGGATGCAATAGGAAAACGTTTTAGCACGCCACCAATCAGAAGACCGCCATAAGGTTAACGTTCGTGCACTTCAGGACATCTTCCCTACCTGGTGCAACTAGCCACCACGACAGAGGTAGGCTACGTTTATCTATGGCTGACCGTTTTTACGTTTAGAAAGTAGGCTATGCATGTTCTTTCATAGCGCAACACGACCTGTCCTTAACCATATCGCAACCTCTTGTCAACCTTATACAATCTGTTGCTGAAGACAAAAGCGCTGTCTCCAGATTGTCGTTACAAATGCGCAGACCTCCTGCATGAGCACACACAGTATTGCTGCTCATTGGAAAACTGAGTTGTCTGTAAAACTCAAAATTACCATGTTTTCATTAAATGCGGATGAGGCAACAAATGGAAATATGAACAATATCTAGAATGTTCTGATTTGTTACTTTGATGAGGAAATGGGAAGTCTTGCAAACTTGATTTTATAGATTTTACTTGGTGTTGAATTGCATATTAAGAAAAAAATCTCCCCTTTAAACACTTTTGGCCTGAAGTAATTAAATAAGAGTGTGTTAAAGCCTTTCTACAATATTGCTGCAGTAGAAAAGAACAGCAATGGCTAATCAGCAATGGTCAGGGATGGTACTAAAATATATTTTTGTTCATCAGGAAAACTCAATCTCAATCAATTACACTCTCAATTCGCCTTATTCACATGGCGGCCATTGGCGGCTAAAACGAGGCTACAGGGTACACAAACCATAGGATTGTTATGTTCTATGCATTCACCTGTAGGTGGCATTCATTATATAGTAAGTGTACCCTGTAGCCTCGTTTTGGTTTAAACAATGGCCGCTGTGTGAATAAGGCGAATACTCCCTTTACTTTGCTGTTTGCATCTTTTTGTACATTAAAAACCAATAGGTCGCGACCGCAAAAGGGGTGCTATCTCTATAGGTAGATATGAACAACGTATGACTTATGGCCTGAAAAAAGTTCAGTCAAACGATTTTTTTTCACTTTAATCCCTGCATCCTGGCATTAACACTAAACTGGACACCATCTAGTCGTCATATATTCAGTTTGGTCTCTCTTGCCTACCCCAAATTGAACCCCTCTACTCCTGTCCCTTCCACCTCACCACTTCTCAGCCCTCCCTCTACACACACACACACACACACACACACACACACACACACACACACACACACACACACACACACACACACACACACACTTACTTGTGGGACTACATTGGACAGCTTGGCATCCACTCAAAACATGGGACACAGGTCCAAACACAGGCACGAAGTCCACTGGCTGACCGTCCAGCCACCCCCACACAGCTGGCAAGACATCAGTCACTCTCGGACACTCAAAAGTGGACACATCACGTACCCTCTCTGTCTGTGTCTGCAGCGTCAAACAGAACTTCAAAAACACCATTTGGCGGCAGGCGCTGGGCCCTGGAGGGGTAGAAGCCTGTGTGTGTGTGTGTGTGTGTGTGGAGGGGGTGGGGTGATGAGATCCTTGTGCTGTATGAGTTCCGTGTTCCTTACAGTGTTGCCTAGATGCTATCAGCGTACGCACATGGAGATCTGTGGTAATGGGGAAAACAGGTGACTGCTTTGTGTGTTTGATTTGGAGAGGAAAGTTAACTGTGTGTGTGTGCTGGAGAATAAAATGCTTCAGTTGTCAGGACTGAGTGAGTAGGGGGTGTTTGTTTTGACTGTCAAATGAGCAGGTCCCCCTCAGGGATTGTTTGTCAGGGCGTCTCCTTCCTCATCTGACAGCCACACTCTTATCTGCTTCCCCTGTCACCCTGTGTGTTTGTGTGTAAGTACATTTGTGTGTGTGTGTTTGTGTAAGCGTGCACGCCTGTGTGTCTGTGTGCGCGTGTGTGTGAGCGCACCTGTGTGTGTGTGTGTGTGGAAAAGGGTCAGCGCGGTCACCTGTTGCTCAATATTTGTTTTCACAGCACTGATAACCATTTCTCTCCCCCCCCCCCCCCCCCTCTCTCAGGTGTAGTCCAGTGAGCCGTCCTCTGTGAGCGCGTGTGTGTGGTGCGTCCAGTCGGCCCGGGGAGAGAGACCGAGCGAGCAGCCCGAGAGGAGCAGCCATGAGCGCCGAGGCCACGCAGGGGGTGGTCACCAGCCCCCCCGCCCCCCTCGCCCAGCGGCCCGCCTCCGCGCCGCCCAAGGAGCGCTACTTTGACCGCGTGGACGAGAACGACCCTGAGTACCTGCGCGCTCGCAACATGTCACCCGACCTGCGGCAGGACTTCAACATGATGGAGCAGAAGAAGAGGGTCACGCAAATCCTCCAAAGCCCAGTGAGTGACACGAGCTGTGTGTGTGTGTGTGTGTGTGTGTGTGTGTGTGTGTGTGGAAGGAAGATGGAGAGACATAAGGCAAGAGACATGTTGAGATGGATGAGGTTGACATTGTTGTTTGTCCACAATCTTGGTTCTTTTGTGAATTCACATTGTACATTTAAATACTAGTCTCGCAGCTGTTACTGGATTTGTACTCTGTCTTGGCTGCCCATCGTTACCCAGCCTCCTCTGTCATCCTTGGAGTCAGTAAATGTGCCGTGTCACAGAGAGACGTGAGGATACAGCCACAGCCTGGTTTGCATTTGACATATTTGAGCGTTGTTGTGTGTTTTAGCTGCGTCCATTGTGTCTCTTTCTCTCTGAGTAAGCAGCTGTGGTATGGGGCACTGTCTCAGCTGAGCAGACAGTGACCCAGAGGAACATGTTCCCACACTTTGATGAGACCCCTGCTAAACGGAAACATCCATCCAAATATAATGTGGCCCAGGTCACAGGGGAGAGGATGGAGGATATTTTAATGCAACAAGGACCAGCCTATGGCCCAGTGAGGGCGTATCAAGTAGCCTAGGCTCTACCATCAAGTGTTTTAATCCTTTTAAGCGGAAAGGCCAGGACGAAATTTCAGCTATTGAGTTATGAAAACATTGTGTGTGTGTGTGTGTGCGTGTGTGTGTGACTAGACTATCCAATCTGTAGCTTAACCTTGAGGCTACCCTTTCTGTGTAAACCCATAAAACAGTGGAGTAGGGTGACTCCTGGGCATGTCGAGGCTAACTCCTTTCCTGGTAAGAATATATTGTTCTTAACGCCTACAGATTTAGAAACTTTTATTTCACACACACTTGCTAGATTTGCCACAGAGATTTGCCATGCAGGAAGGAAGGACATTTAACAGCACCCCACCCAAAACTGGTGTTGAGTAGTGACTGAAAGAGGAACCCGCAGATATGAACAGAGGTTAGATGTGGCAACTGACGGGATGCCACACGTGCAAGTACACAATCTCCACCAAAAACCACATACCCCTAATGCAACCACTGTAACTCGCCACACCCATCAGTTAAGACACACACACACATTCCCTTTCAAGTGCTACTGTGTAACCATAAACATAATTAGATGTTTTAGATAGTCAGGTACCTTTTTAAAACCTTGCTTATATACAACATTTCTTGAAGACTGATTTGTTTGGATGCGTTTTCAGTTTCTATTGATGACCGTAGGTTCTTCAAAGTCCTGTCTCTGGATCATATTCACAATTAAGTCCTCAAGTGTCACCTTCGTGACCCATCCCACAGGTGCACGGTTAGGGTCAGGGACCTCTGACAGGTCAAAGGTCAGGCACTGGCATCTCTAGTACATGAGAGAGGGTCAAGCTGAAGTCACCCAACGTGAGGATCAAAGCTGTGTAGGCTACATTTGAGCCTACTGCTTAATGAGACACATGCGTGACACATGGCACAGGTTTGTCCCCAACCACGTGACTCATTACCGTCCACACACACACACACACACACTCTCTGCCTGCTAGATGGAAAATGGCTGGGCCCCTCACACATTCACACATACAAAACCAGTTCCCTTTTATTTTCCATACATAACAGCAACTCCTGCGGAGACTTATGGCCATTTGGGCAGGCTACACAGGGCACGCAACTGAAGCGCTCCGTTTGCACAGTGTACGCTGCGACAATTAGCTTCCACTATAATTAATGGCTCTTTCGAAAGAATCAGACCAGTCTTCCAAAACTATTTCAGCTCTAAGAACGGAACACTTGAGTCCCATGCCTGTTGTAGCCTGCCTGTTAGAATCTACCCCGTTCTCTCTCATGTCAGTAAAGGGAAATGGCCACTAGTGAGCGTGAAAGGGAGCGCACTGGTGACACTGTAATCGTGCCATTTAAAAGAACAGAGGACACAGAGAGGCGCCACCGCACTAATAGGCCAAGAGTCGCAGCCAGTGAATCACTCTCCACACACACACACGCGCGCACACACACACACACACACACACACACACACACACACACACACACACACACACACACACACACACACACACACACACACACACACATGCGCACACACACACACACACACACACACACACACACACACACACACACACATGCGCACACACACACACATGCGCACACACACACACACACACACACACACATGCGCACACACACACACACACACACATGCGCACACACACACACACACACACACACACACACCACACACACACACACACACACACAGACATGCGCACACACACACACACACACACACACAGACAGGCCCTGGGGGAAGGACGTGGTTCAGCGCTGCGGTGGCCACACTCTGCATGGCCAGTAGTTCATCATGTTTCCACTTCTTTTCCATCTATCAGAGTTCAGCCAGTGGCTGAGTTTCTGTAAAGTCAACATCTGAGTATCTGAGTAGTGACAGCATGTCCATGCCCCCCCCAGAGCACGGAGCGGCGCAGGCCTCAGTGGACGAGACGATGAGGGAGACTGACCACACAGGCTGTAGCGCAGGAGTCCGTGTTCGTACATGGGCCAAGCATGAGCGCAGTGAGTCACTGCACAGTGCTGGAATGGCTACACTCTACACGGCCAGGATTTCATGAGGGGGAAAAACCCTCAAAAGTCCCCTGATTCAAGCTTCTTTGGTACTTGAATATTTTCAGGTTTTACTTACTGCTCTACGACAGTAGGCTGAATGTCTTTGACTTGTAGACAACATCATCTTGGACTTTTTGGGAAGCATTGATCAACATTTCTTTTAACCCATTTTTCAACCAACTAATCTGCTGATGTAGAAAATAAACCACAGATTAATAGATCAGGAAAATAATCGTTATTTGCAGCCCTCATAGCTAGGGACATTACTTTACTATGTGCTTCTCCAGGGAGCAGTGCAGGCCTCAGTGTCTGTGTGTGAGCCAGTAGAGGACTCTGGCTGCTGGCCCTGGCATGAGCGTGGTGCGGGTATGTAGAGTGGACAGGGGTGTGTGTGTGTGTGTGTGTGTGTGGTGGGGGTGGGGGGGGGGGTGTTAGGGGACCGCAGGCAGGAGGCCTTGTGTCTCCCACGGGGCTGAATGTGAGCGGCAAGCCGCAGGCCAGCCATACTCTGAACGCCTCTCTCCAACCGGCTCTGTGCAGCCGGCAGCCAAACACCTGCTCTGGGCCGTCGCAGAGCGCGCGTGTGCGTGTGCGTGTGTGTGTGCGTGTGCGCGCACATGTGAGAAAGAGAGAGACGGTGGATAGAAACACATTCTTGGCCAGATGTGTCAGCCTGCGTGTCCCTAAAAGTTAGTGTGACTGGAGAGTAGTGTCTGTGTACCCTGTGTGTGTGAGAGGGACGGAGTATAAATGGAGGCCGACAGAAAGAGAGCGCGAGCAGGTGTGTGTGACTCCCACAGCTGGGCAGTGATCTGTTGGTGTGCTGCATGAGGGCATTTCATGCCATGTCCAGTTAGTCAACAACAGCCCCTTTCATCCTCAGTGGTTTCCCTCTCTCCCTCTCTCCCTCTCTCCTCCCTCCTCTCTGTTCTTCCCTCCCCATCTCTCTCTCCCTCTCCCTATCCATCTCTCTCTCTCTCCCTCCCTATCCATCTCTCTCTCACTCTCCTTCCCTCTCTCCCTCCCTCTCTTTCTCCCTCCCTCTCTCTCCCTCCCTCTCTCTCACCCTCCCTCTCTCTCCCTCTCTCTTTCTATCCCTCCCTTTCCCTATCCATCTCTCTCTCCCTTCCTCTCTCTCACGCTCTCTCTCTCTCTCTCTCTCTCTTTCTTTCTCTCTCTCTCTCTCTCTCTCTCTCTCTTTTGAATTGTGTGTGATGTTTGTGCACCAGACGCTGTATTTCCCTAAATGACATGTTGTCAGCATGCTGAGTCCTGAGTACTATATTTGAGTCCAGACTAATATAGTTACCGAGGACCTGCCTGCCCTCACAGGCCAACGCACTTTAGTGCCCATAAAAACCCACTGGCCACAACTCACGCCAGCAAGGGGCCGGACGATCTATCAGATCTGAACTGTGTGCGTGTGTGTGTGTGAGCACGATGCATGCTTGTACGTGCAGTTATGAGGGGAGTGTTTGTGTGTGTGTCTACATTCGCTTGTGTGTGTGTGTGTGTGAGAGAGAGAGAGTGTGTGTGTGTGTGTGTGTGAGAGAGAGTGAGAGAGAGAGAGAGTGTGAGAGAGGAGTGCACTGAGTGGAACTCACAGTTGTCAGGCTGTCCTCAAAGGGCCCAGTCCACCATTGTGTCCTGTGGAGTTGTCAGCGCAGATGGTTTTGTGAAGCTCTGATTCGGTTAGTAGACAGTTGTGTGTGTGTGTCCGTGCTTCTCCCGATCACCATGGTGAATCATCGCATGCATCCGGATGTCAGTGAAACGTCGCCCTCTGCTCAATTGAGTTAGGCTAACACTTCCTCCCAGCTGGTTGGACTGTGTGTGTTGTTTTCTGACGTCCTTTCTTCTGGCTCTCCTTCTCCTCCTTTCATTTCCGCCATTTGTTCCAGACATGGTCTCGGTCAGTGTGTGTGTGTGTGTGTGTGTGTGTGTGTGTGTGTGTGTGTGTTAGTGCAGCGTGCTGTTCAGATAACATCCACAATAAGCTTGCTTGCTTATTGAGCACTGCATTGGCAGATGGATATGTGATCAAACATAGATAACAGTAAGTATAATATACAGTGTTATATTATAACACTGTGTGCAGGCCTGCCTGCTCTGCAGGGGGAAGTAAAAACAGTGAAAAGAAAATGAGTTATTTATCCAGTCGACCTACAGTGTGATGAAGTCATGAATCGAGTGGGAAAAATAATGTCAGATTGACTTGTCACTGACCGATCACAATTAATGACCAAGCAGAGAGTTATGAATCATTTGTAGGTGAATAGGTAATCCCTCTTGTTATGTCTTATATTCATTATTCGCTGCTCATTTGATACACCTGTTTCGACAGGTTTGAGCAGCTTTGAATATTCAAGCATTCATTTCCACTACAGAGGTTAAGCAGCGAATGCATTATATTGTGCACTGATCTGAGCCTGGGCCCAAAGTGTGTTGCCTTCAGCAGCATGCAGTGTTTGACAGAGACTTGGATGGGTGTGAGTTTTGGAATGTAGTGGTAAAGTTGTCAAACTTGGCCAAAGTGCTGGAGAAAGCCACCAGTGAGGGTGAGGAGATAGGGGAGATGGAGGAGCCATTGTTCTGCTAAGGGTATGCTATGCTATGCTATGCTGAGCACAATAGACGTGGGCAGCAGCCAGTCTAATTAGAGCAGCGATTCCTCACTCTTTCCCTGTCGGTTCTCAGTCTTATCACAGACTGCTGCGCTTGCCATAGGAATTCCAGCTAAGGAAGAAAGCTACATTTTAAAGTGCACAAAGTGCAACCCTCATCTCTCTCTCTCTCTCTCCCTCTCCCTCTCCCTCTCTCTCTCTCTCTCCCTCTCTCCCTCTCCCTCTCCCTCTCCCTCTCTCTCTCTCTCTCTGTGTGTGTGGGATCTCTACTTCTACGTAGTGCGTCCCTTTAAATACAGTGTTCCTGTGTGTGTTCCGCCCTCTCTTGCTCTCTATCTCTCTGCTGATCTCTCTGTGTGTCGCTCCAGAGCCTCCCTCCTGCTCTCTCCGTGCCTGTGCTGGACCGTTAGTGATTTAGTGACCTGAAGCGTTAAACACTGTCAGTGGTGCAGAAGTTATTTTGACACAGGGCTGACTCTTGGGTTTGGAGGGAGCCTGCATGACTTTTTATATATATCTATACTCTGGCCTGGATAATTTATGATCCCTGACTTTCAAGGCCTGCCTTCTTTCCTTTTCCACAATCTCTCTCTGTCTCTCTCTCTGTCTCTGTGTCTCTCTCTCTCTCTCTCTCTCTCTCTCTCTCTCTCTCTCTCTGTCTCTCACATATTTTTCCCTCCTCTGTGTCACACATCACGCATGCCCCTTTATTTTGTTGTGTTCAGTCCCCCCCCCAACCAACCATCTCACTCCTGAAGAACATAAACACTATAGTCTCCCCGGGACTGACTCCTCTGGAGCGTTGCATTTTTATTTGACAGTGATAACGTCCTGGAGGAGCCATATGCAGACTGTGTGTCTATGGTGTGTGTGTGTGTCTCTGAATGTGTGTGTGTGTGTGTGTGTGTGTGTGTGTGTGTGTGTGTGTGTGTGTGTGTGTGTGTGTGTGTGTGTGTGTGTGTGTGTGTGTGTGTGTGTGGAAGCACTGGCCCTAAGCACTGCAATAACAACACAGAATGCGCTGTGTCCCAGAGCTCTCACACAGGCAGCAGGGAAGAGCCATCTCTCTCTCTCTCTCTCTCTCTCTCTCTCTCTCTCTCTCTCTCTCTCCCCCTCTTCCTCTCTCTCTCTCCCCCCCAGCTGCCTCTTCCCCTCTATGTCCCAGCTCAGAGCCCATGAAATATGCACAACAACGGGAGAATAGAGGCTAATTGGACACCGGCAGGACTCTGATTGGAAGTGAACTGTGCCACCGGAGAGATAAGAAACACATTCACACAGTCTGAATGAGTGGGCATTTTTAATGCTAAAAAGTACTAGTTTGTTTTTTTAGTTGTTTTTTTTGTTTTTTTTTGCTGCGGTGGTGTGATGTTGGGGAACAGCATGTGTACACTCTTCATCCTTTCTTAGGTCTATTAGCACAAGCTACAACAGCATGAGTCACATTGAGCAGGAAAGAACCCAAATAAGCCTTTGTGCTTTTGTTGTGTGTTGGCGTGAGGGTTGGAGATGAGGTAAGATCATGACTCGTGTCTGATGATGGGTTGAGGCGGATGCCCCTGCATGTGTCAACAGGCCCCGTGTCGTGGGTTACACCATCACAGCCACTTAAGCTCTGTGGTGCCCCTGGTTTTCCCACGATCACACCACATACCACAACTATGATGCCCACACCACCGGCCAGCCTGTGTGTGTGTTCAGTGGAATGTGAGCTCCAGCGTAACCAGAGAACACACTCCACAGTGGAAGCTGATAAATAAAGCTGTGCTGCTCTCCATCAGGCGTCCAGCTGGGCCGCTACGTGCTGCTGCCGTTCACACAAATAGGCGTCAGCTGGAGCTGGGAATGCTGCCCTGACCGTTACCGCCCGGTGATACATGAAACCACCGGGCATGTATGTATAGTTTTCCAAACTGGATTAATCCTGTTTGTTTAGACTCTACGGCTGTTTGTGTTCTTAACACGCAGTGTTCAAATGAACCCTTTGAAGAAGTAGATCCTGATCGGTCACGAAAAAGAGGAGCAAAATCTTTTGAGTGTTGCAGTATGACTAAATAAGTAGACACGTGATATGTGTATAAGTGAATTAGAACTGATTGGAATTCATTGGGGAGCCAGCAGGAGGGAGCAGATCCAGCAGATGTGGATGTTCTATGGCGTGGTGGAGGAGACCGGGAGGGGAACAACAAGGCAAAGCCATCTCAAGTGTTGGGAAGGGCCGCATGGATGGGTAGATTTAAGTAGGGAGAAAGAGAACGAATGAATTTTCTTCCTATATGTATCTCCAATTCTAGGGAGTTTTTCCTCGCCCCTGCCTTCTTTCCTTTTCTCTGATTGTCTAACACTCTGTAAAGTGCCATGAGACGTGTAATGTTTTGGCGCACTATAAGTAAAATTTCATTGAAATTGAAATGAATTGAGATTCAGAGCAGAGTGGCATCAGAGCTGAAACGGCAGATGCTCTACAGATCTCTGAGGTGGCGGAGGCGGCACAACTGGCACATGGGCACAGCTGGCACTGCTCATTACTGTGGTGGGGGACTGTGTCCTTCCACTCGAAAACTGCAGTTTCACTTGGCATGGGAACCCTCTGGCTCACCCGGCCCCACATCGCCCAGAGTGCTTTTACTTGTTTCATTGTTTTTGTGCCCATCCTCCCTCCCTCTTTGGTTGGCTGTGTCACTCTTACCCACAATCCTCCCGGGGGCTCTCTGTGGAAATGAGAGTGAGTGCGGGAGGGAGGGAGAGAAAGAGGGCAGAGCCATGACTCATCTCATTTGCATTCACGCCGCTCTTCTCAACTGAGGTGCTTAATCATGCAGGTGACCGCGCCGTGACGACATCAGTCGTCTGGCTTCAGCTGGGATCGCTCTTCAGAGGACACTGAAAAACTTACACCAGAGACTTTCTAATGAAGAGACACAGCACTCAAAAACTCATCCATAGAAAGGCATGGAATTTTCGTAATGCCAATATGGCAGTTGTCTACATATTCCGCCCCTTGTGATCTCGCCGCTGGAGCGAAGTTCGTGCCGTGAAGGCACTTGCCTTAAAGGACTTTGCTTACAGTCTCAGTTCCTGTACAAAACTGTGCTTTGGGTTTGAAAGAAAGTTGTAGTTCACCATAGCTTTAAGGCGCCTAATTGATGTGAAGGCTTTTCATCCCAAAGGGGGGTAGTTTTCTCTCAAAGGCCCTGTCTCTCTCACCATTTCACACACTGCTCCTCAGCTACATAAAGGTCAGGTTTTACTCAGCTAAAGAAAGGTTAAGTAGCTCTCCCCCTGGCCTACACAAGTTTACAACCCCAACTTCCTCGCTTACTTTCCGTTCAGT